>NC_134694.1:3848392-4148392 GCF_050947455.1 Rhinoderma darwinii
GATCCGTCAGTTGATTTCAATGGGTTTTGTTTTTGCATCAGTTTTGCTCGGTTTGACTCAGTTCCGGTCAGGTTTCCATTTTTTCGACTGAAGCGATAGCGTTGTCTGCTGCGCTATTTTATCTTTGTTGCATTCAGTCTGGCATCTTCCTCCTCCTCCTCCTCCTTTTTTTTTTTTTTTTTCCTATTTCAATGGATCTGCTAAAACGGATGCCACGATGCAGATGTGAACGAAGCCTTCGGGCCTGTTCACATCAGCGTTGGCTCTCCGTTGAGTGGTTCCGTCTGAGGTTTCCGTCGGGTTAACCCCTCAACGGTAAGGCAAACTGAAACCTAAGCTTCCATTTCCCTCACCATTGATATCAATCGTGACGGAACCCTCGCTAATGGTTTCCGTCAGTCACCGTTGTTCTTGACGGAACCAATGGCGAAGTTGACCGCTATTGATTCCGTCAATACGCTAGAACGGAAGCCACAACACAGATGTGAGCGCAGCCCAGTCCTCCCATTGGTATTAGAGCAGACATGGCTTCATCCAGAGAATCCTAAACCCTGTGTGATCTCACGATCTACGTCAGGGGGTTCGACATCTGAGACATGCCCAAAAATGGTCTGTGTCCGCCACCATAGTAAGCGCATTATTTGTAAGTCTGTGGGAGATACAGAATCGGCCCGTCGTGCTTAGCTGGTTTTGAATCTCTAGTTTCATAGTGAATGCGTTTGTGCAGCCGCCACTACGCCGGGAGCAGGGGCCGGTTACCCCCATACTCGGGATCAAAACGGTAGGACGCCCGGTGGGTACCTGTAGAATCACTAGGACGAGTTTTGGTTATGACATGTTTCCTACTCCAATCAAAATAATAAGTTGGGCCCCATGCACACGGCCATGCCTGTAATCACGACTGGCGCCCGCATTTTTGAACCGTGCTCCGATACAAAGTATGCGAGCCCGGCCCGTAAAATTCAAAATAACGGACGTGTTCCATAATTTTCTGAACATTTCTACGGCACGCCGATCTGGTGTGATGTCTGCGGCCAATAGAACTAAATGGGTCCGCAGTTCCGGACGATTTTTACGGTTGTGTGTAAGGGGCCGTAGTAAAATATTTTATTCATTGATTTTCTTTGTCCTACAGATGGAGTCTGCCCGCAAGGCCTGGGAGAACTCGCCCAGTTTGCCAGAACAGAATTCTCCGGCAGGCCCTGGGTCAGGGATACAGCCGCCCTCCGGCGTGGGAACTTCAACCGGTGTCAATTACAGCTCCTTCGGAGGCGTGTCGATGCCACCCATGCCCGTCGCCTCTGTGGCACCTTCAGGGTCTCTTCCAGGTACTGCTTCAGCTTGATCTCTTGGTGCTGGATCATTTTCACACATCTCCTTGATGTAACAAATATTTTAATGGCTGAACCTGGACCGTGGTGTCGATTGTTAAATAATTGTTATAAAAACTTTTTGTATTTTTTATTTTCTCATCTTGTTTTGATTATCATGCCTTATACTCTAGTCACATCCAGAGCTGCATTCACAGTTCAGCTGCTTCCATAAGGTTGTACACCATACACTGTAATGTAATAGCGTCTCCCACAATGCATCAGTTAGGGTCACATTATATTGGATATTCCAAAATGTCAGTGTTTCTAGCAGGAAAACCGTTGTAGATGCAGCTTTGGCTGTGAGTGGAGGTGAGATGATGTAACAAGCTGAGCATTTCCATGATGGTGAAGTTCTCCTACAGTCCTCCATTCTGTCTCTGATCTTTCTGACCCGTCTCCGTATACTCAGAAGGAAATGTATTTGCTGAGAGACTTTGCTGTAATTAATTTACAATCTTCTTTCCATTTAGTGCAGGGTTTATTTTTCACCGATTTCTTCCAAGCTCTTCTAAAAACACCCTTGTCTTGTGTCCCCCTGTGTATTTCAGGTAACCACATTCCCCCCCTCTACCTGGAGAGTCACATGTTTGCAGGGCAGGCACGCCTGGTCCAGCAGACGATCCCTCAGCAGCAAGGATACCAGCAGGTCTGTGTATTCCAGTAAGGTCCAAGGATGAACTGTCAGCTCGGAAATTAGGTTAGCATTGCGCTGTTCCTCTGTTATTCCTCCGGGAAATGTGTTAAGAAATTGACAACTGGGTGTTACTATTTCTTGTCATTAGGATGTGTTTCTATGCAGTTTGACAGCATTGATTGGATAGTGTCAAACTGTGTATAGACCCGCTCAATTGACAAGGGAAACGGTAATAAACAGTGGTCAATCTAGCCATCCATTTCCAAGAGTAATAACAGAGGAATGGCACAACCAAGGCAGAGTTCTAAGAAAATATGCTAAAACTGTTGTTTGATAGGGAATATATATACTATACTACACCCCACAGGAGAGCTGACAGCTCCTCTATACTACACCACACAGGAGAGCTGACAGCTCCTCTATACTACACCACACAGGAGAGCTGACAGCTCCTCTATACTACACCACACAGGAGAGCTGACAGCTCCTCTATACTACACCACACAGGATAGCGGACAGCTCCTCTATACTACACCACACAGGAGAACTGACAGATCCTCTATACTACACACAGGAGAGCTGACAGCTCCTCTATACTACACCACACAGGAGAGCTGACAGCTCCTCTATACTACACCACACAGGAGAGCTGACAGCTCCTCTATACTACACCACACAGGAGAGCTGACAGCTCCTCTATACTACACCACACAGGATAGCTGACAGCTCCTCTATACTACACCACACAGCAGCCGACAGATCCTCTATACTACACCCCACAGGAGAACTGACAGCTCCTCTATACTACACCACACAGGAGAGCCGACAGCTCCTCTATACTACACAACACAGGAGAGCCGGCAGATCCTCTATACTACACCACACAGGAGAGCTGACAGCTCCTCTATACTACACCACACAGGAGAGCTGACAGCTCCTCTATACTACACCACACAGGAGAGCTGACAGCTCCTCTATACTACACCACACAGGAGAGCTGACAGCTCCTCTATACTACACCACACAGGAGAGCCGACAGCTCCTCTATACTACACCACACAGGAGAACTGACAGATCCTCTATACTACATCACACAGGAGTGCTGACAGATCCTCTACACTACACCACACAGGAGAACTGACAGCTCCTCTACACTACACCACACAGGAGAGCTGACAGATCCTCTATACTACACCACACAGGAGAGCTGACAGCTCCTCTATACTACACCACACAGGAGACCTGACAGCTCCTCTATACTACACCACACAGGAGAGCTGACAGCTCCTCTATACTACACCACACAGGAGAGCTGACAGCTCCTCTATACTACACCACACAGGAGAGCTGACAGCTCCTCTATACTACACCACACAGGAGAGCTGACAGCTCCTCTATACTACACCACACAGGAGAGCTGACAGCTCCTCTATACTACACCCCACAGGAGAGCTGACAGATCCTCTATACTATACTACACCACACAGGAGAGCTGACAGATCCTCTATACTACACTACACAGGAGAACTGACAGATCCTCTACACCACACAGGAGAGCTGACAGATCCTCTATACTACACCACACAGGAGAGCTGACAGCTCCTCTATACTACACCACCCAGGAGAGCTGACAGATCCTCTATACTACACCCCACAGGAGAGCTGACAGCTCCTCTATACTACACCACACAGGAGAGCCGACAGCTCCTCTATACTACACCACACAGGAGAGCTGACAGCTCCTCTATACTACACCCCACAGGAGAGCTGACAGCTCCTCTATACTACACCACACAGGAGAGCTGACAGCTCCTCTATACTACACCACACAGGAGAGCTGACAGCTCCTCTATACTACACCACACAGGAGAACTGACAGCTCCTCTATACTACACCACACAGGAGAGCTGACAGATCCTCTATACTACACCACACAGGAGAGCTGACAGATCCTCTATACTACACCACCCAGAAGAGCTGACAGATCCTCTATACTACACCACACAGCAGCCGACAGATCCTCTATACTACACCACACAGGGGAGCTGACAGCTCCTCTATACTACATCACACAGGAGAATTGACCGCTCCTCTATACTACACCACACAGGAGAGCTGACAGCTCCTCCATACTACACCACACAGGAGAGCTGACAGCTCCTCCATACTACACCACACAGGAGAGCTGACCGCTCCTCCATACTACACCACACAGGAGAGCTGACAGCTCCTCCATACTACACCACACAGGAGAGCTGACAGCTCCTCCATACTACACCACACAGGAGAGCTGACAGCTCCTCCATACTACACCACACAGGAGAGCTGACAGCTCCTCCATACTACACCACACAGGAGAGCTGACAGCTCCTCCATACTACACCACACAGGAGAGCTGACAGCTCCTCCATACTACACCACACAGGAGAGCTGACAGATCCTCTATACTACACCACACAGGAGAGCTGACAGATCCTCCATACTACACCACACAGGAGAGCTGACAGATCCTCTACACTACACCACACAGGAGAACTGACAGCTCCTCTATACTACACCACACAGGAGAGCTGACAGATCCTCTATACTACACCACACAGGAGAGCTGACAGATCCTCTATACTACACCACACAGGAGAACTGACAGCTCCTCTATACTACACCACACAGGAGAGCTGACAGATCCTCTATACTACACCACACAGGAGAGCTGACAGCTCCTCTATACTACACCACCCAGGAGAGCTGACAGATCCTCTATACTACACCCCACAGGAGAGCTGACAGCTCCTCTATACTACACCACACAGGAGAGCTGACAGCTCCTCTGTACTACACCACACAGGAGAGCTGACAGCTCCTCTATACTACACCACACAGGAGAGCTGACAGATCCTCTATACCTCTATACTACACAGGGGAGCTGACAGCTCCTCTATACTGCACCACACTGGAGAACTGACAGCTCCTCTATACTGCACCACACAGGAGAGCTGACAGATCCTCTATACTACACCACACAGGAGAGCTGACAGATCCTCTATACTGCACCACACAGGAGAGCTGACAGATCCTCTATACTACACCACACAGGAGAGCTGACAGCTCCTCTATACTACACCACACAGGAGAGCTGACAGATCCTCTATACTGCACCACACAGGAGAGCTGACAGCTCCTCTATACTACACCCCACAGGAGAGCTGACAGATCCTCTATACTACACCACACAGGAGAGCCGACAGATCCTCTATACTACACCACACAGGAGAGCTGACAGCTCCTCTATACTACACCACACAGGAGAACTGACCGCTCCTCTATACTACACCACACAGGAGAGCTGACAGCTCCTCTATACTACACCACACAGGAGAGCTGACCGCTCCTCTATATTACACCACACAGGAGAACTGACAGATCCTCTATACTACACCACACAGGAGAACTGACAGATCCTCTATACTACACCACACAGGAGAGCTGACAGCTCCTCTATACTACACCACACAGGAGAGCTGACCGCTCCTCTATATTACACCACACAGGAGAACTGACAGATCCTCTATACTACACCACACAGGAGAGCTGACAGATCCTCTATACTACACCACACAGGAGAACTGACAGCTCCTCTATACTACAACACACAGGAGAGCTGACAGCTCCTCTATACTACACCACACAGGAGAGCCGACAGATCCTCTATACTACACCACACAGGAGAGCTGACAGCTCCTCTATACTACACCACACAGGAGAACTGACCGCTCCTCTATACTACACCACACAGGAGAGCTGACAGCTCCTCTATACTACACCACACAGGAGAGCTGACCGCTCCTCTATATTACACCACACAGGAGAGCTGACAGATCCTCTATACTACACCACACAGGAGAGCTGACAGATCCTCTATACTGCACCACACAGGACAGGACTGATGTTTATGTCTGTGTGTGTTTTGGCGCTTCGTAGTATCATCGCGTGTTTGATTTCCTTTCATGCTCACGTTTCACTATTCTGTGCTTTACTACAGGCTGCAGCCGCCCAGCAGATTCCTATGTCTCTCCACACATCGCTGCAAGCTCAGGCTCAGCTGAGTATGAGAGGAGGGCTCCCCGTATCCCAGTCACAAGAAATGTACAGCTCCATGCCACCCTTCAGGTAAAGCAAGTCTCCAATGTATGGACTGATCCTACTGCAGTCTGCAGGTGTCCAGAGGAAAAGCAAGAAGTAGTTATTCTGCACCTACAATACTGTGTGTATTCTGCCTCCAGGTCCCAGGTGTATATGCATCCCAGCCTGTCACAGCCCAGCGCCATGGTCCTGGCCAGCAGCACGGGACTCAAGCCTCAGTACTCCCCGTTTCCCGGTATGCCGACTCTGGAGATGGTCAAGACGCAGCCGGCGTCCCCTTACCAGACCTTGAGTGGTAGTCAGCAGCTTGTGTATGAAAGTCAGCTGAGCCAGGCGGCAGGCATGGGGGCCTCTCAGATGATGGACTCCCCGCTCACACAGGTGAGTTAGGAGCGCGCTCTACATTTCAGCCGTACGGACAGCCGGGTTTCCACATGTTTTACACCAACACCTCTCTGTTCTAGTTAACCATGCCAATGGCTGGCTCTCCACTCGGGATGCCTCGGTATAGCTCCGGACAGCAGCCGATGCTTCTACCGCAGCCAATACAGATTCCGCAGGGACAGAACATGCCGGTGGGTGCTCCGCGGAGGATGCAGCCTTCAGTCCTGACCAGTAGAGAAGTCAGTGAATATCTCCCCCCCCCCCCCCCCCCCCTCTAACGTTATTGGTTGCACTGCAGTGGAGCATCTTATTTATTCATTGTTTCCTATCCAGTCCTCCCAGATGGAGATGAAGGGGTTTCATTTCACAGAAGGCAAGCAGAGTATGCAGACTGCCGCTTCTGTGCAAGCACAGCACTCATATCGGTAAGACCTGAAAGCATTTCTCTTGCTGTGAACACTACATGTTACCCCCCCCCCCCCATGGAGGTAAGAAGTGTCGCAGCGGCCGCTCGCTCATGTGTCCTCTTGCACTGAACCAATCTTCATGATTTGGCCGTGTGGAATTGCTGCTGGTTTTGCATGTAAGTTATTAATAATGACATTTATACCCTTAATGGGGGAGCGACACTAAAGCCATGTTGGTTGAGCTGTTAAACAAGAAAATGCATGCAGGATATGAAGTCAAAGCTTTGATGTGGAGAGGCATACTGAGTTACACCAGAGCAGCACTCACTATTCTGCAGGCTTCAGAGTGGAAATCTTGCAGCATCCCCTGCTTGTGACTCCACCAGCAGAATAGTGAGTGCAGCTCTGGAGTATAATACAGGATATAACTCCGGATCAGTACAGGATAAGTAATGTAATGTATGTACACAGTGACTCCGCCAGCAGAATAGTGAGTGCAGCTCTGGAGTATAATACAGGATATAACTCAGGATCAGTACAGGATAAGTAATGTATTGTATGTACACAGTGACTCCACCAGCAGAATAGTGAGTGCAGCTCTGGAGTATAATACAGGATATAACTCAGGATCAGTACAGGATAAGTAATGTATTGTATGTACACAGTGACTCCACCAGCAGAATAATGACTGCAGCTCTGGAGTATAATACAGGATATAACTCAGGATAAGTAATGTAATATATGTACACAGTGACTCCACCAGCAGAAAAGTGAGTGCAGCTCTGGAGTATAATACAGTAACACAGGATCAGTACAGGATAAGTAATGTAATGTATGCACACAGTGACTCCACCAACAGAATAGTGAGTGCAG
Organism: Rhinoderma darwinii; assembly: GCF_050947455.1. Taxonomy (NCBI): domain Eukaryota; kingdom Metazoa; phylum Chordata; class Amphibia; order Anura; family Rhinodermatidae; genus Rhinoderma; species Rhinoderma darwinii. The sequence continues at coordinate 3,856,204 of NC_134694.1, forward strand.
CTCTGGAGTATAATACAGGATGTAACTCAGGATCAGTACAGGATAAGTAATGTAATGTATGCACACAGTGACTCCACCAGCAGAATAGTGAGTGCAGCTCTGGTGTATAATACAGGATGTAACTCAGGATCAGTACAGGATAAGTAATGTAATGTATGTACACAGTGACTCCACCAGCAGAATAGTGAGTGCAGCTCTGGAGTATAATACAGGATATAACTCAGGATCAGTACAGGATAAGTAATGTAATGTATGTACACAGTGACTCCACCAGCAGAATAGTGAGTACAGCTCTGGAGTATAATACAGGATGTAACTCAGGATCAGTACAGGATAAGTAATGTATATACACAGTGACTCCACCAGCAGAATAGTGAGTGCAGCTCTGGAGTATAATACAGGATGTAACTCAGGATCAGTACAGGATAAGTAATGTATATACACAGTGACTCCACCAGCAGAATAGTGAGTGCAGCTCTGGAGTATAATACAGGATATAACTCAGGATCAGTACAGGATAAGTAATGTAATGTATGTCCACAGTGACTCCACCAGCAAAATAGTGAGTACAGCTCTGGAGTATAATACAGGATGTAACTCCGGATCAGTACAGGATAAGTAATGTAATGTATGTACACAGTGACTCCCCCAGCAGAATAGTGAGTGCAGCTCTGGAGTATAATACAGGATGTAACTCAGGATCAGTACAGGATAAGTAATGTAATGTATGTACACAGTGACTCCACCAGCAGAATAGTGAGTGCAGCTCTGGAGTATAATACAGGATGTAACTCAGGATCAGTACAGGATAAGTAATGTATGTAGACAGTGACTCCACCAGCAGAATAGTGAGTGCAGCTCTGGAGTGTAATACAGGATGTAACTCAGGATCAGTACAGGATAAGTAATGTAATGTATGAACACAGTGACTCCACCAGCAGAATAGTGAGTGCAGCTCTGGAGTATAATACAGGATGTAACTCAGGATCAGTACAGGATAAGTAATGTAATGTATGTACACAGTGACTCCACCAGCAGAATAGTGAGTGCAGCTCTGGAGTATAATACAGGATGTAACTCAGGATCAGTACAGGATAAGTAATGTAATGTATGTAGACAGTGACTCCACCAGCAGAATAGTGAGTGCAGCTCTGGAGTATAATACAGGATATAACTCAGGATCAGTACAGGATAAGTAATGTAATGTATGTCCACAGTGACTCCACCAGCAAAATAGTGAGTACAGCTCTGGAGTATAATACAGGATGTAACTCCGGATCAGTACAGGATAAGTAATGTAATGTATGTACACAGTGACTCCCCCAGCAGAATAGTGAGTGCAGCTCTGGAGTATAATACAGGATGTAACTCAGGATCAGTACAGGATAAGTAATGTAATGTATGTACACAGTGACTCCACCAGCAGAATAGTGAGTGCAGCTCTGGAGTATAATACAGGATGTAACTCAGGATCAGTACAGGATAAGTAATGTATGTAGACAGTGACTCCACCAGCAGAATAGTGAGTGCATTCTGGAGTATAATACAGGATGTAACTCAGGATCAGTACAGGATAAGTAATGTAATGTATGAACACAGTGACTCCACCAGCAGAATAGTGAGTGCAGCTCTGGAGTATAATACAGGATATAACTCAGGATCAGTACAGGATAAGTAATGTAATGTATGTACACAGTGACTCCACCAGCAGAATAGTGAGTACAGCTCTGGAGTATAATACAGGATATAAATCAGGATCAGTACAGGATAAGTAATGTAATGTATGTACACAGTGACTCCACCAGCAGAATAGTGAGTGCAGCTCTGGAGTATAATACAGGATGTAACTCAGGATCAGTACAGGATAAGTAATGTAATGTATGTACACAGTGACTCCACCAGCAGAATAGTGAGTGCAGCTCTGGAGTATAATACAGGATGTAACTCAGGATCAGTACAGGATAAGTAATGTATGTAGACAGTGACTCCACCAGCAGAATAGTGAGTGCAGCTCTGGAGTATAATACAGGATGTAACTCAGGATCAGTACAGGATAAGTAATGTAATGTATGTACACAGTGACTCCACCAGCAGAATAGTGAGTGCAGCTCTGGAGTATAATACAGGATGTAACTCAGGATCAGTACAGGATAAGTAATGTAATGTATGTAGACAGTGACTCCACCAGCAGAATAGTGAGTGCAGCTCTGGAGTATAATACAGGATATAACTCAGGATCAGTACAGGATAAGTAATGTAATGTATGTACACAGTGACTCCACCAGCAGAATAGTAAGTGCAGCTCTGGAGTATAATACAGGATATAACTCAGGATCAGTACAGGGTAAGTAATGTAATGTCTGTACACAGTGACTTTGCTGTTTATGGGGTTTTATATGTGAAGACAGAGGTGTTTTTCTTTTCTTTACCGCCCTGGTAATATTTTATATATGATTGGTCTGCAGACGTGTTTTTCAGGTGTGTTGTAGTTCTGCGTCTTCTGTCTTTGACACGTGGCTTCTCTTTAGCTCAATTCATGATTGGTCCACGACTCGCCACATTGATCAGTGCAGTCGAGCACCAGGCTGATGATTTCCGGATTTGTCTCCCCTTTTAATTCTCACATCAGTCGTCCTCACCCCCACATAGTCCATATTCTTCCGGGCACCAGTACATTTGGTTTTGATCTTGACCTGCCGTGAAATGTTTGCCTTTCATTTTAAGGCCGGGTTCAGCTAGTCACTCACAGCAAGCAAGAATTGGAATGCAAAGCTTAATAGAAAGTTGTAGAAGTTTTTCTTATACAGTGATCAGCGGGGAAAACGGTCATTCTTTATATCGGAGACCCCCCCCCCCCCCTCGCCGGTCACTCCGGGCTTCTCTATTGAGCACATCCTCTGTAAATCTGCCGCGTGTGAATATTCCAATTGCCGTTTCCGCCGTGCGCCTATAGAATTTATCCCATTTACGGAAAGTTCCATTTTCTTCCAGCAGGTAAAGCCGCGGAGTGAGGAGAAGTGCGGCCCGAGTTCCCCCAAACTTCCTGATCAGACCACCAATTCAGATGAAGCCGGTGCGGACGGACGGGGGGGGGCCCATCACGCCTTCAGTGGTGAAAACGGAGGAGAGCGAGCGCGGCCTGAGAAGCGGTTCCCGTTTTTTTTCTTTTTGTAAATAACTAGTTCTTATCGCCTCCCATCCACCTCCGTTTCCTCCCGCTCCTTTTTTGGATTCTTCCTCGGTTGAGAGCCTCCTTCTACGTCCCCTCCACAGTCACATGGACAGCGGACAGCGACCCCCTCCGAGGACTGTTTGAGAAAAAAAAACGACCTGCACCCGCGTCCTTAGATTTACTCCGTGCTGATTGGACTCCTACGTTGCCACAGGAGCGTCTTCTGCCTTTACTTTTGCTGCCCCTCCCCCGTCATTCACGTGGCCGCACAGTCCGTGGTTTGTCGGCGCCTCATGTCCCGGCTTCCACCTCGTAACTGACACACAGCAGCGGATTTGTATCACTTGTTTCTTAAATATGTTTTTAAATGACCCTTTACCGAACTTACTTTATTTAATTTTATTTTTTTTGTCCTGTACGTTTATAATATGACTTTTAACCCCTCCCTTGTATTCAGTTATGGACCCGTCGCATTTGGGAGATTGCGGCAGAATAAGAGCCACTTTTGGGGTGAAAAAAAATTGGGTCTCATTTGAAATGCTTAACGTGGACCACATGACTGCGCCTCTCACATGTGCTGACCGCGGTCGTCTTGTCCTACACTGGAGACGTATCCGCAGGTCTCGCTCGTGTTTGATGTGATCTCCAACCTGTCGCTTTCCAGCTGTTGCAAAATCACAATACCTTGCATGCTGGGAGTTGTAGTTTTGCGACCGTTAATAAGCCACAGGTTGGAGAATATATTTTGGCTCGTAAATACATAGTAGTGGCGCCAAAGAAATGCACAAACGAGCGCCGCGACTGCAGCAGGAACCCGATCCTCATGCATGCAGTTTTTGCCTTGGATTTTTTAAAGGAACGGTTCTAGAAAAATCCTCCTGCTGCGGAAAACTGACACAATACTGCATGGAATTGCACTTTCTTTTCGAGGGCGTTCTGCGGTTAAAGGAACATGCCAGGTAAAGCCCATCTACCGTGTTAATCCTAGTATTGGGCCTGAGGGGGCGGAGCATGACACAGATTCTCTCTGGTGTTTTGTCATGCTCCGCCCCCTCGGTCCATGCTTTAGGTGTGTCACAGTGTAACGGCCTTGTATTGATTGTACGGTCTGTTGGATCGAGTGGCTCCGATCGGGTTGATCAGAAGATTTTTTATTTTTTTGTGTGATTCCCCTTTTAAATATTTTACTGTGTGGGCCGGACAGAGTCTGACGCAGGGTCCGGCCCTTTAATGCCCCCCCTTTACCGTGTCCTTTCGGCCCTTCTGTTTTGTGCTCCCCTTTTGCTCCGATCAGACATTGACGTCCAGAGAAGCGGATGAGGGAAGTTTCGCCACGAAGTTCAGAGCGTTCTATGTCAATCCGGCTTTACAATTTACATATTTATAGGATTTTTAGACTGAACCTTTTTGCTGCCGTTTTGCACCAAGTAGTTTTGGTCTAATGCACGGTCCGCGGCTGCCTTGGTAGGGACTAGAGACATATATTTTGCCTTTGTCTGAAACTGTGTTCTGCTACGTTTATAATAAACTATCCTAGGGAATAATCTCTGCAGATAGTTGTGGCTTAATCCCAGCGGGGGCGGGGCAGGGGGCGGGGCAGGAGGTGTGTTCATAATTTTGCAACGCTAGTGAAGTTTGCACCAGGCCGTGATTCTTGTCCAATTATCCCCATCATCCCTGTCTTGTCCGTTACAAAGGGTGGGGGTTGTAGAGGAATCGCGTGACACACCAGCCGCTCCTTGGTATCCGTGATTGACAGTGCGGAGTTATAAAAGGGTTAATTGTTCCTCTTGGTTCGGTCCGTTCTGATCCTTGACTGTATATAGGGAAAGTAGTGAGATCAGTGCCTCCCACCCCACTCCTTTTTTCAATGGCGTGTTCTCCTGAAATATAAGTCGCCGGCCCTTTAAATGTTTAATCTGGGCGGTCACTATGTGTGTGAACTTATGACCTACGTACAGATGTGTATGGGATCATCTACGTGGTGTCGCCCCCCTAGGCTGAAAAATGGCTCCGCAGTCTCCAATGAGCCACAATTTCTTAGAAGAATTTAAAGGAGTTGTCCGGGATTAGAAAAACATGGCTGCTTGCTTCATAAAACAGCGCCACCCCTGGCCATAGGTTGCGTGTGGTATTGCAGCTCTACTACATTCACTTTAATGGAGCTGAGTTGCAATACCAGACACAACCCATGGACAGGTGTGGCGCTATTTCTGAAAGAAAGCCATGTCTAACTAATCCTGGACAAGCACTTTTAACGTCCTGCAACTTTCTAATGTGCTTTGTCTTGCGATTCCTACTGGTTTCAAGATCTCTGCTTGCAGCCAGTCAATGGGAAGTTTTATTGTCTACATTGAGAGGATAAAAACATGTTCTCCTAGTCCTGCTCACAGCTGTATGGCTTGTTACAGTAGAGAGCGGTGATACACTGTACAGAGCTGCGCACGAGTGTGAGCAAGACTAGGTTAGTGATGGTTACCAGTCACTGACAGCAAGCAGATTTTGAAAAGTGAGGACTTTTTACACGACGTATAGGAAAAAGTTGCAGAACTTTTCATCATACAAATAATTTTATAGCTGTTAATGATCAACCGATTCTTTCAGAGATGAGTCACAAGGTCTTGGCCAGCCGCAAATCCAACCCCCTCCCCCTTTCCTATACCATATAAATGTTGAATCATGAAAGGGGTTGTATGAGGTTTATAGGGCAGTGGTCTTCATCCTGTGGCGCTCCAGCTTGTGCAAAATTAGAAACTCCCAGCATGCCCTGAGAGCTTCACAGGCCGAGAGACCGGTTAGGGACTGCCCGTTTATGATCACTTGTATGGCCAAAGTGACGGCAGTACCCCCCCCCCCCCCTCCCGAGCGTGTATTGTATATTATATAGGAGTCCGGTTCTACCGCTTTATTTACATCTAATCATATTTCTTGCAGGCGCCTGTATAACGGCATGGTCTGGAACACGCCACGTTGCTTTCCAACAACTGGTAGGAACCTGCTGAATGCAAACCCTTTGTGTAGAGTTCTTAGAAGACGTATCTTGGCTGTTTGTAGCCTCTGTTATCTCCAAATTCCACATTAAGGGGGAATACGGTCAGTCCATATGCTGAGACTATAGGGTTAAATCTTCTATAGCTCTGCATGGGTGGGGCCAGCACTAAAGGGACACTCCCCTGCTTATCCAACTCGTTGCTTTTTAAAGGGGAATGACACTTATTGGCATGTGTGGGATCTCCCCTATTCCCTAAACAAACAGCAGGCAGACCCCTCATCTATTAGCAGCAGCATAAATCTTCCGCCCCTCCAAAGACGCTTGTAACCCCCCTCTCCGGATTTAATCATGCCCCCCCCAATCATCCTGGCTCAATATAAGGATCTTAGTCTGGTTGTGTATATATGCAGTGTACAGTGTGTATGTAGTAGCAAACTGAATACTATTTGAACCAGCTTTACCTCGCTTCCAGTTTAGTCTGTGCTGTGTCTTTGTATATATTTATATATTTCCTTCTCACTGGATGCTGCTGCTGCACCTAGTTTATTGTTTAGGCCTTTACGTTGTGGGCACGGTCAACAGCAATGTCCTCCGAACGTGTTAGGCAAACCACCACGCAAAGTGTCCACCGTGCCAACCTACGGGGGTGGAGGCCCGTCCCTGGGGGGGGTGGCGGCCCTCGGAGGCCCGTCCCTGGGGGGGGTGGCGGCCCTCGGAGGCCCGTCCCTGGGGGGGGTGGCGGCCCTCGGAGGCCCGTCCCTGGGGGGGGTGGCGGCCCTCGGAGGCCCGTCCCTGGGGGGGGTGGCGGCCCTCGGAGGCCCGTCCCTGGGGGGGTGGCGGCCCTCGGAGGCCCGTCCCTGGGGGGGGGTGGCGGCCCTCGGAGGCCCGTCCCTGGGGGGGGGTGGCGGCCCTCGGAGGCCCGTCCCTGGGGGGGGGTGGCGGCCCTCGGAGGCCCGTCCCTGGGGGGGGGGGTGGCGGCCCTCGGAGGCCCGTCCCTGGGGGGGGGGGTGGCGGCCCTCGGAGGCCCGTCCCTGGGGGGGGGGTGGCGGCCCTCGGAGGCCCGTCCCTGGGGGGGGGGTGGCGGCGGCCCTCGGAGGCCCGTCCCTGGGGGGGGGGGTGGCGGCCCTCGGAGGCCCGTCCCTGGGGGGGGGGTGGCGGCGGCCCTCGGAGGCCCGTCCCTGGGGGGGGGGTGGCGGCCCTCGGAGGCCCGTCCCTGGGGGGGGGGGGGTGGCGGCGGCGGCCCTCGGAGGCCCGTCCCTGGGGGGGGGGGGGGGGGGGTGGCGGCCCTCGTAATAAATGGCTCCCTCCAGTGTACAGGTGAAGAGGTGCATGTTCTGCAATCACATATCATAATTCTTTAGTTTTATCACAAATAAAGGTGAATGGTTTCTTGTAAACCAGGGGGGTCCGCAACTCGGAGCGAACACCAGATAATCCCTCCGTCAGCCTAGAACAGCCCTATATTGTCTACAGGAGACCACGGGGAGGTGATCGAGACCAAGTGTTTTATTATTTTTTTTAAATCTATTAAGAGAAACCTTTAAGTGACTAAAATAAAAAAAGAGTAAAACCCTCACTGCTCTCACCCGACTGTCCAAGGCGACACCCCCTCCCCCGCCCTACATCTTGTTTTCCGTTCCATTTTTATCTCCGGCACCCTCCTTTAAACTGTGATTGTACTCGCTCTTATCATCTGGAAGAATTCTCATTTAAATAAAAAAAATAAAAATAAAAAATAATAAAGCAGAATATGCTTTTCTCAAATACGATTCTGTGTGTTCTTTTAGGATCTGAGCGGAAGACGAAAACACAGGAGCCCCGATCTTACTGCAGGACATGAAATTGCACTAAGGAATGGTGTTCCCTGCTTGGGATGAGGATGGGGTACCCTTTAAGGGGTTGTCTCAACATAAACAATCCCTTTAATAAAAGTTCTATCGCTGCGATCAGGCGATCGCTTCAGGTCTGGTTCCTAAGGTGGTTCTCCTGGGGCTGTCTCTTAGCCTATAGCGGCCACTACAGGGGAAATGAGGCATTACATGACAAACGTTTGACTGTGGGTGACCCAAGTCTGCCAGAGCAAGAGTCCCCTGCTTGATAAACAGGTCCTGAATTACAAAAACAGGACTGCTTCCTTCCTTAACCGTGTCATGTCTGTGCACAGGTTTTCCATTTAAAGATTCACTTCAATGTAGCGGAGCAGCAATACCAGACACAACCTGTGGTTAGGGGTGGCGCTGTTTTTCTAGTCCTGGACAGCTCCATTGACTCCTCTCCTGTCTAGGGGGGGGGGGGGTGTCTTGTCCTGGTAACGGTCGTGTGGCCTGATAAGATGAATCTTTTACTCTTGTAATAACTTCAGATGTATAATTGTATATAGTGAGAGATCTATGAAATATAAAAGATCTCTAAATAACGTGGAATCATAAAGAACATTACTAATAACCGGGGCAGATTTATTAAAACCAGCGCAAAGGAAAAGTGGTGTGGTTGCCCATAACAACCAATCAGACTGCTTCTTTCTTTTTCAAAAGGTCCTCCAAAGAATGAGAGCTGGAATCTGATTGGTTACTATAAGCAACTGCACCACTTCTCCAAGCTCCCTCATTACATGGCGGTAATCCAAGCAAACGGCTGTCCGTGCGGTGTATGGAAGGACGGCATCCGCAAGAGTCCTTATTATAGAAGAAATCCCCCACATATAACATGGGGCTTCATTTATTAAAACTGACTCCACTACTTAGCAACCAATCAGAGATCAGCGGCTTAAACTGCTCTGTAAGGATGCGCTTATTGGTTGCTATGGGCGATGAACAGGTTTTTTTTTTCAATCCGTTTTTTTTTTAAATATCAGGGGAAATGTATCAAACCTGCTGCAATGTGAAAGTGGAACAGTTGCCCATAGCAACCAATCTGATTCCGGCGCTAATTTTCCAGAGGCCTGTTTGAAAATACAAGAAGCCATCTGATTGGCTGTTTTGGGCAACTGCTCCACTTTTCCTTTGTGACAATTTGTATAAATCTCCCCACTGTCGGCTGCCTCCGAGCAGATGTGCGGGTTCATGGGCCCCTAATATTACTATTGATGGAGACTCGTACCTAACAGTGAAAGGAAAAAAAGAATTCTACAATTGGATTGACGCCAACAATATGGCCGCTTCCCCACGCATCGGCGACTGTTATTGTTCGTCTCTTTACTCTGCGCCCTCTTGTGGCTGAGTTTACAAATGCTCCGGGGAACGTGTGTACGTCACCGTACGTAAGCTGTGCGCAGGCTCTATTAGTCGAACGTCGTTCCTTTCAGACCTTATGAGTCGCTCCCAGAGCTGCGGAGCAGGTAAGGCACAAACAGCGCCACTTCACTGGTATAAGTGACGGTTTTTGCGTTCAGGACGTTCCCGGAGATGGAGGGAAGATGAAGCGGTGTTGTAAGAATAGCGGGCAGTCATTGCCATTACTATCTCACTGCCCACGTGTTTGGTCACTGTCAATAACCTCATAGTCTATGTACTCATCCAGTCATCTGTCTGTAATCCTCGTGTCATGCAACTTAATAATAGACTGTGTTTCAATTCCTAATCGTTCGTAAAACGTCTGCTTGCTGTCCGTGAATGGGAACATTATTGATATCTTCAGACTGAAAATCTATACAGACCTTAAACTTTACACAGCTGTTTACTACAATTGTATCGCTGTAGAGAAAGTGTATTATGTGTTCCTATTCACTGTCAGCAAGCAGAGAAATTGCAAATGGTAAGGAATTGAGACACAAAGTATATTACAATGTTAGAAAGTTTGGGCGTATAATACAGGATATAACTCAGGATCAGTACAGGATATGTAATGTAATGTATGTACACAGTGACTCCACCAGCAGAATAGTGAGTGCAGCTCTGGAGTATAATACAGGCTGTAACTCAGGATCAGTACAGGATAAGTAATGTAATGTATGTACACAGTGACTCCACCAGCAGAATAGTGAGTGCAGCTCTGGAGTATAATAGAGGATGTAACACAGGATCAGTACAGGATAAGTAATGTAATGTATGTACACAGTGACTCCACCAGCAGAATAGTGAGTGCAGCTCTGGAGTATAATACAGGATGTAACTCAGGATCAGTACAGGATAAGTAATGTAATGTATGTACACAGTGACTCCACCAGCAGAATAGTGAGTGCAGCTCTGGAGTATAATACAGGATGTAACTCAGGATCAGTACAGGATATGTAATGTAATGTATGTACACAGTGACTCCACCAGCAGAATAGTGAGTGCAGCTCTGGAGTATAATACAGGATGTAACTCAGGATCAGTACAGGATAAGTAATGTAATGTATGTACACAGTGACTCCACCAGCAGAATAGTGAGTGCAGCTCTGGAGTATAATACAGGATGTAACTCCGGATCAGTACAGGATAAGTAATGTATGTACACAGTGACTCCACCAGCAGAATAGTGAGTGCAGCTCTGGAGTATAATACAGGATATAAGTCAGGATCAGTACAGGATAAGTAATGTAATGTATGTACACAGTGACTCCACCAGCAGAATAGTGAGTGCAGCTCTGGAGTATAATACAGGATGTAACTCAGGATCAGTACAGGATAAGTAATGTAATGTATGTACACAGTGACTCCACCAGCAGAATAGTGAGTGCAGCTCTGGAGTATAATACAGGATATAACTCAGGATCAGTACAGGATAAGTAATGTAATGTATGTACACAGTGACTCCACCAGCAGAATAGTGAGTGCTGCTCTGGAGTATAATACAGGATATAACTCAGGATCAGTACAGGATAAGTAATGTAATGTATGTACACAGTGACTCCACCAGCAGAACAGTGAGTGCAGCTCTGGAGTATAATACAGGATGTAACTCAGGATCAGTACCGGATAAGTAATGTAATGTATGTACACAGTGACTCCACCAGCAGAATAGTGAGTGCAGCTCTGCAGTATAATACAGGATATAACTCAGGATCAGTACAGGATAAGTAATGTAATGTATATACACAGTGACTCCACCAGCAGAATAGTGAGTGCAGCTCTGGAGTATAATACAGGAAGTAACTCAGGATCAGTACAGGATAAGTAATGTATGTACACAGTGACTCCACCAGCAGAATAGTGAGTGCAGCTCTGGAGTATAATACAGGATGTAACTCAGGATCAGTACAGGATAAGTAATGTAATGTATGTACACAGTGACTCCACCAGCAGAATAGTGAGTGCAGCTCTGGAGTATAATATAGGATATAACTCAGGACCAGTACAGGATAAGTAATGTAATGTATGTACACAGTGACTCCACCAGCAGAATAGTGAGTGCAGCTCTGGGGTATAATACAGGATATAACTCAGGATCAGTAAGGATTTTCTATTGTATGTTTTCTTTTGTTACTTATATTTGTATATTATTTATATGTATCTTCTCTTCCTGTAGGATGTGACTCCAGTCTCCTGTTCTCTCCCCGATGCTGTTACTCCACCCGTGTCTTGTCTTCCCTCCCTCCACCAGTAAGATGGCTGCTTCGATGAAGTCTCCCTTTGTAGTCTCCTTAGAAATTAACTTGATCGTAGTGACTTTGACTGTATTGGGACTTGTGAGCCGACTGTGGAACCTTTGTCACCCGCCGGCAGTGGTGTAAGTTTTCATCGCTCCCTTTAGTGCACCCAGAGGGGGTTGGGCTCTATACACATTAGATTGCTGGCAGGATTATGTTGTCCGTTCCTCCCCCGCAGGTTTGATGAGGTTTATTACGGTCAGTTCATCTCTCTGTACATGAAACGTGTATTTTTCTTGGATGACAGCGGACCTCCGTTTGGACACATGCTGTTAGCTCTTGGAGGTGAGAAGACTCGGTCCACTCTTTAGATTGTAAGCTCTTTGGCCAGGGCACGCTCTTCCACCGTATCTGATTATGGCCTGGTATAAATATTCTTTGTGTATGTATTGTTTCAAAGTCCAGATATCCAGTTATAGTGTGAGACCAAGAATGGCCGATATCAGATTAACCGTAAAATACTCTGATAGTCCGCCACCGGCGGGAGGTCTCTTCTGGCGACGGCCGGGGGTGTCTCGATGGAGACCCTGGCGAATGGAGATTTTCAGTCTGTATTGATTGGTCGGTCTTCCCTTTTCAGGACATCTTGGGGGATTCGATGGTAATTTCATGTGGAACAGGATTGGCGCAGGTAAGTGACGTCCACGAGGAGCGCTGTCTGTGAAGTGTCCGTTATTCACCGCCATAATACACCTTGTATAGAAATGTCAGACAATCGGACTAAACACTCACGACGTCACGTCTCTCCCCTGAAGAATACAGCAGTAATGTCCCCGTGTGGTCCCTGCGTCTCCTTCCTGCCCTGTGCGGAGGCCTGTGTGTCCCACTTGCCTATCAGATAGTGGTTGAGCTGGGATACTCCACCTGGGCCGGGGTGGCCGCTGCCCTTCTCATTCTGTTTGGTGAGTTCTGCCATTGACGTATTTCATGTGAATTACTTCAGCCGCCGGTTACGGGTGTATGGATCGTTCCCCTATGGTCTGATATTAAAGGGTGTGTAGACTTCTGCAACCAATTTTTATTGCTCCAGCGTATGAAAACTAAAAAATGAGACCGTTTTGTAAATTTGTGTATTCAGTTCCTATAAAAGTGTGTCTCCATAGTAACAGACTACAAATGAACTCTGTGTAGTCTGATCCTGCAGCCACTCCCTCCCCTTCTTGCATAACTATAGAGTGGATGAAAGAGCAGAGCAGGTGGAGTAACACGACTGCAGGGTCAGACTACACAGGGTTTATTTGTAGTCTGTTACTATGGAGACACACAGGTTTTCATAGCAACTGAATACACAAAACGGTGGATTTATTTTTATGGTTTAAACGATTTGCAAAGTTCAAAACCTTTATAGTTTTGATGAATTGGAGCAATAGAAAATAAAATAGTTGGAAAAGTGCACACAGTCCTTAATGACCATAAATAATTTTATTCATTGTCCTGACATGGGTAGAAATGTTGTGCGTGCCACGTGGCATTTATAGAAGTAAGCGGGCACGTGGGCTTATTTAGGGGTTTAATACTTTGCTGATCCATCATCGCTCATTCTTTATTGTCCCTGTCCTAGAAAACGCTCTGGTCACGCAGTCTCGCCTGGTTCTTCTGGAGTCCGTCCTCATATTTTTCATCCTTTTGGCCGTTTTGTCATATCTCAAATTTCACAGCCATCAGCAAAGCAGGTGAGTCAGTGTACATACATTACATTACTTATCCTGTATTATACTCCAGAGCTGCACTCACTATTCTGCTGGTGGAGTCACTGTGTACATACATTACATTACTTATCCTGTACTGATCCTGAGTTACATCCTGTATTATACTCCAGAGCTGCACTCACTATTCTGCTGGTGGAGTCACTGTGTACATACATTACATTACTTATCCTGTACTGATCCTGAGTTACATCCTGTATTATACTCCAGAGCTGCACTCACTATTCTGCTGGTGGAGTCGCTGTGTACATACATTACATTACTTATCCTGTACTGATCCTGAGTTACATCCTGTATTATACTCCAGAGCTGCACTCACTATTCTGCTGGTGGAGTCGCTGTGTACATACATTACTTATCCTGTACTGATCCTGAGTTACATCCTGTATTATACTCCAGAGCTGCACTCACTATTCTGCTGGTGGAGTCACTGTGTACATACATTACATTATTTATCCTGTACTGATCCTGAGTTATATCCTGTATTATACTCCAGAGCTGCACACACTATTCTGCTGGTGCAGTCACTGTGTACATACATTACATTACTTATCCTGTACTGATCCTGAGTTATATCCTGTATTATACTCCAGAGCTGCACTCACTATTCTGCTGGTGCAGTCACTGTGTACATACATTACATTACTTATCCTGTACTGATCCTGAGTTATATCCTGTATTATACTCCAGAGCTGCACTCACTATTCTGCTGGTGGAGTCACTGTGTACATACATTAGATTACTGATCCTGAGTTACATCCTGTATTATACTCCAGAGCTTGGTGTAACGATGACATTTACCAGCAGGCAAATCATCAGAGCATGCTTTGTGCAGATCCAGTAGCATTGTGAGTGCAGCTCTGGAGTATAACACATGTTGTTCAGGATGCTGTTTGTGTAGATTATTTCCATATGTGACCTGTATAAAGGTAATGAGAGTATTTCATGAGCAGTTTTAGGGGCGGGGGGCACTTCTGTAGCAGAATGTTTATGGACTGTGTCGTTTCATGTGATCTGCCGGGTGTAATGACTTCGGTCTGCAGCTCTGGATGTGTCGGGGGTTAGTGGTTTTATTTACTGGCCACTTCTGGCAACTATATGTCACAGTAGAGCGTGGCAGTGTACCAGGGATATTTACATGCCACCGCACTGCCCCGCGTCACATCCCGTCCTGCTATTTGGGGGTACTGGACCCTAATGCCTGAGTCTTGTCTCCGCAGTCCGTTCTGTGCACGCTGGTGGTTGTGGTTGATGGTAACCGGTGTCTCGTGCTCCTTTGCAGTGGGGTAAGCAGCACATTCTCCTCGCGTGATCTCCTGCCTGTACCTCCAGCTCTGACCTTCTCCTCTCTCATCCTCAGGGTCAAGTACATCGGTCTCTTCTCCTACCTCCTGGTCCTGGTAGTTGCGGGGGTGCACAGCTGGCAGCTGCTGGGTGACCGGAGACTGTCCAGCGTACGTATGTGACGTGTCCTCTCTCCCGCTGATACATTGTGACTGTCCGGACTCTCAGCACGTTCTCTCCATGTGCAGGTGCTGGTCCTCTGTCATTTAGGGGCCCGTGGCGTGGCCCTGCTGCTGCTCCCTGTGTTCCTGTACCTGGGGATGTTCTACATACACCTATCAATACTGACGCGTTCCGGACCCCACGACCATATCATGAGCAGCGCGTTCCAGTCCAGTCTGGAGGTAACACCGTCACTAACAAAGTGCTGGAGCATTACAGGATCCTCCCTCCTGCACTGATACATTGTAACAAACTATCCGGACAGGAGAGCGATTTCTGGTGCTGAGGTGTTTATCTCACAGAGGATTGTCTAGACTGGATACAACTGTAACAAACCCTCAGCTGTCAGAAGTATCAGGTCTGCTCAGGTTCTCAGGATGTAATCAAGAATGTTTCCACTGACTGACTGCAAGCGGAGATCTTCATAGGGAATGGTAATTTTTTTAAAATATACTTTGCATAATCAGTTTCCAGTATTTTGCTTGCTGTCAGTGAACAGAAACATTCTTGTTTATATCCAGAGGCTGAAAATCGGTCCTGATCACGTCTCGTTGACACAGGCAGTCGGCTCATCTCATTATAAGGGTGTATTCACATTGTGCGTCGTTTGCAGCAGGTTTTTTTTTCTTAATGTCATGGGAAATAAAGCAGTTTGACAGCTCCTTCTTATAGGGTCTATTCACATGGGGCTGTGATACACTGTAACGTGCCTGGCACCTGTGCCAGCTTTACAAAATCAAGACAGATTCAGGATGTTTAGGCACCCACAGACATTAACCCTCTCTCTGCCGGGCAGGTGGTAGGTCTCATTGTATGTGATGCTCATCATTGTAAGTCTATGAGAAGTGCGGAGTATTGACTACCTCTTCCTCCTCCTCAGGGCGGCTTATCTCGGATCACCCAGGGTCAGCCGCTGGAGGTGGCATTTGGCTCGCAGATCACACTCAGGAACGCGATGAGTAAACCAGTGCCGTGCTGGCTGCACTCCCACAAGAACACCTACCCAATCATGTGAGCCCAGGGTGGAGGATGGGGATAGTAGTCACTCCACCTAAAATGTATTTCTCTAAAATGGTTTGGGGTCTCTTTACTGCCCTCCGGTCATTGGTAAGTTGACTTTTTTTGCTTTAAGCCCCCGTCCTTCTCCTCATGCAGGTACGAGGGAGGACGCGGGAGCTCGCACCAGCAGCAAGTCACCTGCTATCCCTACAAGGACGTCAACAACTGGTGGATCGTCAAGGACCCGACGCGGTAATTACAGAATCCAGTGCGTGTAAAAGCTTCAATGAGGTGAAAGACGAAACTATTGTGTTATCACTTACCCAGGCAGGACACGATCGTCAGCTCGCCACCGCGGGTGCTGCGACACGGAGACACCATACAGCTGGTACACGGAATTACGGCGCGCTTCCTGAATACGTACGTATCTGCCTGTACTGTATATACTGAACGCCCCTGTCACCTCTGATCTCCATTATACAATTCACATATAGAATTAACCTCCATAAACTGCTGAGTCACTTTGTATTATACTCCAGAGCTGCACTCACTATTCTGCTGGTGGAGTCACGGTGTACATACATTACATTACTTATCCTGTACTGATCCTGAGTTACATCCTGTATTATACTCCAGAGCTGCACTCACTATTCTGCTGGTGGAGTCACTGTGTACATACATTACTTATCCTGTACTGATCCTGAGTTATATCCTGTATTATACTCCAGAGCTGCACTCACTATTCTGCTGGTGGAGTCACGGTGTACATACATTACATTACTTATCCTGTACTGATCCTGAGTTATATCCTGTATTATACTCCAGAGCTGCACTCACTATTCTGCTGGTGGAGTCACTGTGTACATACATTACATTACTTATCCTGTACTGAGCCTGAGTTACATCCTGTATTATACTCCAGAGCAGCACTCACTATTCTGCTGGTGGAGTCACTGTGTACATACATTACATTACTTATCCTGTACTGGTCCTGAGATACATCCTGTATTATACTCCAGAGCTGCACTCACTATTCTGCTGGTGGAGTCACTGTGTACATACATTACATTACTTATTCTGTACTGATCCTGAGTTACATCCTGTATTATACTCCAGAGCTGCACTCACTATTCTGCTGGTGGAGTCACTGTGTACATACATTACTTATCCTGTACTGATCCTGAGTTACATCCTGTATTATACTCCAGAGCTGCACTCACTATTCTGCTGGTGAAGTCACTGTGTACATACATTACATTACTTATCCTGTACTGATCCTGAGTTACATCCTGTATTATACTCCAGAGCTGCACTCACTATTCTGCTGGTGGAGTCACGGTGTACATACATTACATTACTTATCCTGTACTGATCCTGAGTTACATCCTGTATTATACTCCAGAGCTGCACTCACTATTCTGCTGGTGGAGTCACTGTGTACATACATTACTTATCCTGTACTGATCCTGAGTTATATCCTGTATTATACTCCAGAGCTGCACTCACTATTCTGCTGGTGGAGTCACTGTGTACATACATTACATTACTTATCCTGTACTGATCCTGAGTTATATCCTGTATTATACTCCAGAGCTGCACTCACTATTCTGCTGGTGGAGTACAAAACAGGCTGTAACTCGGATATGTAATGTATGTGCGCAGTGACATCACTATGAATTGTATATGTGACCTGTAACGTGATCAGAGGTGGATATAAGGTTCTTGTTTTATCCTCTTGGATTTTCCCTGGTCATGTGACTGTCCCCGGCCTCTGGTCTGTGTGTCGTGGTTTTGGTCGGACGCTGGATCGGTGATTGTGTATTTCATGGTTTCTTTCCTCCAGTCATGACGTCGCTGCTCCTTTTTCTCCATATGCCCAAGAAATCTCCTGTTACATTGACTATAACATCTCTATGCCAGCGCAGACACTATGGAAGGTGGTGAGTATGAGTTTATGACGGTGGGGGGGGGTGATCTTATTGGTAGAGATCGCTCTGATACACTGTAACAAGCCACGCACCGGTTGTCAGCCTCTAGCGATACATGTTTCCATTTGATGACAGCAAGCAGAGAGCTTGAAAATGGCAAAGAACGTAACCCAACCTATCCGGAAGCTGCAGAGATTTCTACTGCAGTGATGACGTGTTATTTACATGGGACTGCGCGCTCTCCTCCCGTTACGATGCTTCTCATTTTCCTTACAGGAGATTATAAATCGGGAGTCTGATGGAGACGCGTGGAAGACGATCCTCTCCGAAGTGAAGCTGGTTCATGTCAACACGTCGGCTGCTCTGAAGGTGAGAATAATGGCGGCCGCGCCTGTGCGGTTATGTCTGTTCACGCAGCGCTAGAGCCGGGAGACGTTCCTGACGTATATATCGGACAGAGGGCTGCGGCGTATATCACTGTATGGCCAAACGTCAGCAATCGGCTCCCGTATTAAACAAAAAAAAATATTCTATAAATATATTTTTTTTACTGTACAGAAACAGGAACAAATTGTGCCAGCCCCTGCCAGCGTAGGCCGCGCGTTTCCCCTGCCAGCGTAGGCCGCGCGTTTCCCCTGCCAGCGTAGGCCGCGCGTTTCCCCTGCCAGCGTAGGCCGCGCGTTTCCCCTGCCAGCGTAGGCCGCGCGTTTCCCCTGCCAGCGTAGGCCGCGCGTTTCCCCTGCCAGCGTAGGCCGCGCGTTTCCCCTGCCAGCGTAGGCCGCGCGCTTCCCCTGCCAGCGTAGGCCGCGCGCTTCCCCTGCCAGCGTAGGCCGCGCGCTTCCCCTGCCAGCGTAGGCCGCGCGCTTCCCCTGCCAGCGTAGGCCGCGCGCTTCCCCTGCCAGCGTAGGCCGCGCGCTTCCCCTGCCAGCGTAGGCCGCGCGCTTCCCCTGCCAGCGTAGGCCGCGCGCTTCCCCTGCCAGCGTAGGCCGCGCGCTTCCCCTGCCAGCGTAGGCCGCGCGCTTCCCCTGCCAGCGTAGGCCGCGCGCTTCCCCTGCCAGCGTAGGCCGCGCGCTTCCCCTGCCAGCGTAGGCCGCGCGCTTCCCCTGCCAGCGTAGGCCGCGCGCTTCCCCTGCCAGCGTAGGCCGCGCGCTTCCCCTGCCAGCGTAGGCCGCGCGCTTCCCCTGCCAGCGTAGGCCGCGCGCTTCCCCTGCCAGCGTAGGCCGCGCGCTTCCCCTGCCAGCGTAGGCCGCGCGCTTCCCCTGCCAGCGTAGGCCGCGCGCTTCCCCTGCCAGCGTAGGCCGCGCGCTTCCCCTGCCAGCGTAGGCCGCGCGCTTCCCCTGCCAGCGTAGGCCGCGCGCTTCCCCTGCCAGCGTAGGCCGCGCGCTTCCCCTGCCAGCGTAGGCCGCGCGCTTCCCCTGCCAGCGTAGGCCGCGCGCTTCCCCTGCCAGCGTAGGCCGCGCGCTTCCCCTGCCAGCGTAGGCCGCGCGCTTCCCCTGCCAGCGTAGGCCGCGCGCTTCCCCTGCCAGCGTAGGCCGCGCGCTTCCCCTGCCAGCGTAGGCCGCGCGCTTCCCCTGCCAGCGTAGGCCGCGCGCTTCCCCTGCCAGCGTAGGCCGCGCGCTTCCCCTGCCAGCGTAGGCCGCGCGCTTCCCCTGCCAGCGTAGGCCGCGCGCTTCCCCTGCCAGCGTAGGCCGCGCGCTTCCCCTGCCAG
This sequence comes from Rhinoderma darwinii, assembly GCF_050947455.1. Taxonomy (NCBI): domain Eukaryota; kingdom Metazoa; phylum Chordata; class Amphibia; order Anura; family Rhinodermatidae; genus Rhinoderma; species Rhinoderma darwinii. The sequence continues at coordinate 3,875,784 of NC_134694.1, forward strand.
CGTAGGCCGCGCGCTTCCCCTGCCAGCGTAGGCCGCGCGCTTCCCCTGCCAGCGTAGGCCGCGCGCTTCCCCTGCCAGCGTAGGCCGCGCGCTTCCCCTGCCAGCGTAGGCCGCGCGCTTCCCCTGCCAGCGTAGGCCGCGCGCTTCCCCTGCCAGCGTAGGCCGCGCGCTTCCCCTGCCAGCGTAGGCCGCGCGCTTCCCCTGCCAGCGTAGGCCGCGCGCTTCCCCTGCCAGCGTAGGCCGCGCGCTTCCCCTGCCAGCGTAGGCCGCGCGCTTCCCCTGCCAGCGTAGGCCGCGCGCTTCCCCTGCCAGCGTAGGCCGCGCGCTTCCCCTGCCAGCGTAGGCCGCGCGCTTCCCCTGCCAGCGTAGGCCGCGCGCTTCCCCTGCCAGCGTAGGCCGCGCGCTTCCCCTGCCAGCGTAGGCCGCGCGCTTCCCCTGCCAGCGTAGGCCGCGCGCTTCCCCTGCCAGCGTAGGCCGCGCGCTTCCCCTGCCAGCGTAGGCCGCGCGCTTCCCCTGCCAGCGTAGGCCGCGCGCTTCCCCTGCCAGCGTAGGCCGCGCGCTTCCCCTGCCAGCGTAGGCCGCGCGCTTCCCCTGCCAGCGTAGGCCGCGCGCTTCCCCTGCCAGCGTAGGCCGCGCGCTTCCCCTGCCAGCGTAGGCCGCGCGCTTCCCCTGCCAGCGTAGGCCGCGCGCTTCCCCTGCCAGCGTAGGCCGCGCGCTTCCCCTGCCAGCGTAGGCCGCGCGCTTCCCCTGCCAGCGTAGGCCGCGCGCTTCCCCTGCCAGCGTAGGCCGCGCGCTTCCCCTGCCAGCGTAGGCCGCGCGCTTCCCCTGCCAGCGTAGGCCGCGCGCTTCCCCTGCCAGCGTAGGCCGCGCGCTTCCCCTGCCAGCGTAGGCCGCGCGCTTCCCCTGCCAGCGTAGGCCGCGCGCTTCCCCTGCCAGCGTAGGCCGCGCGCTTCCCCTGCCAGCGTAGGCCGCGCGCTTCCCCTGCCAGCGTAGGCCGCGCGCTTCCCCTGCCAGCGTAGGCCGCGCGCTTCCCCTGCCAGCGTAGGCCGCGCGCTTCCCCTGCCAGCGTAGGCCGCGCGCTTCCCCTGCCAGCGTAGGCCGCGCGCTTCCCCTGCCAGCGTAGGCCGCGCGCTTCCCCTGCCAGCGTAGGCCGCGCGCTTCCCCTGCCAGCGTAGGCCGCGCGCTTCCCCTGCCAGCGTAGGCCGCGCGCTTCCCCTGCCAGCGTAGGCCGCGCGCTTCCCCTGCCAGCGTAGGCCGCGCGCTTCCCCTGCCAGCGTAGGCCGCGCGCTTCCCCTGCCAGCGTAGGCCGCGCGCTTCCCCTGCCAGCGTAGGCCGCGCGCTTCCCCTGCCAGCGTAGGCCGCGCGCTTCCCCTGCCAGCGTAGGCCGCGCGCTTCCCCTGCCAGCGTAGGCCGCGCGCTTCCCCTGCCAGCGTAGGCCGCGCGCTTCCCCTGCCAGCGTAGGCCGCGCGCTTCCCCTGCCAGCGTAGGCCGCGCGCTTCCCCTGCCAGCGTAGGCCGCGCGCTTCCCCTGCCAGCGTAGGCCGCGCGCTTCCCCTGCCAGCGTAGGCCGCGCGCTTCCCCTGCCAGCGTAGGCCGCGCGCTTCCCCTGCCAGCGTAGGCCGCGCGCTTCCCCTGCCAGCGTAGGCCGCGCGCTTCCCCTGCCAGCGTAGGCCGCGCGCTTCCCCTGCCAGCGTAGGCCGCGCGCTTCCCCTGCCAGCGTAGGCCGCGCGCTTCCCCTGCCAGCGTAGGCCGCGCGCTTCCCCTGCCAGCGTAGGCCGCGCGCTTCCCCTGCCAGCGTAGGCCGCGCGCTTCCCCTGCCAGCGTAGGCCGCGCGCTTCCCCTGCCAGCGTAGGCCGCGCGCTTCCCCTGCCAGCGTAGGCCGCGCGCTTCCCCTGCCAGCGTAGGCCGCGCGCTTCCCCTGCCAGCGTAGGCCGCGCGCTTCCCCTGCCAGCGTAGGCCGCGCGCTTCCCCTGCCAGCGTAGGCCGCGCGCTTCCCCTGCCAGCGTAGGCCGCGCGCTTCCCCTGCCAGCGTAGGCCGCGCGCTTCCCCTGCCAGCGTAGGCCGCGCGCTTCCCCTGCCAGCGTAGGCCGCGCGCTTCCCCTGCCAGCGTAGGCCGCGCGCTTCCCCTGCCAGCGTAGGCCGCGCGCTTCCCCTGCCAGCGTAGGCCGCGCGCTTCCCCTGCCAGCGTAGGCCGCGCGCTTCCCCTGCCAGCGTAGGCCGCGCGCTTCCCCTGCCAGCGTAGGCCGCGCGCTTCCCCTGCCAGCGTAGGCCGCGCGCTTCCCCTGCCAGCGTAGGCCGCGCGCTTCCCCTGCCAGCGTAGGCCGCGCGCTTCCCCTGCCAGCGTAGGCCGCGCGCTTCCCCTGCCAGCGTAGGCCGCGCGCTTCCCCTGCCAGCGTAGGCCGCGCGCTTCCCCTGCCAGCGTAGGCCGCGCGCTTCCCCTGCCAGCGTAGGCCGCGCGCTTCCCCTGCCAGCGTAGGCCGCGCGCTTCCCCTGCCAGCGTAGGCCGCGCGCTTCCCCTGCCAGCGTAGGCCGCGCGCTTCCCCTGCCAGCGTAGGCCGCGCGCTTCCCCTGCCAGCGTAGGCCGCGCGCTTCCCCTGCCAGCGTAGGCCGCGCGCTTCCCCTGCCAGCGTAGGCCGCGCGCTTCCCCTGCCAGCGTAGGCCGCGCGCTTCCCCTGCCAGCGTAGGCCGCGCGCTTCCCCTGCCAGCGTAGGCCGCGCGCTTCCCCTGCCAGCGTAGGCCGCGCGCTTCCCCTGCCAGCGTAGGCCGCGCGCTTCCCCTGCCAGCGTAGGCCGCGCGCTTCCCCTGCCAGCGTAGGCCGCGCGCTTCCCCTGCCAGCGTAGGCCGCGCGCTTCCCCTGCCAGCGTAGGCCGCGCGCTTCCCCTGCCAGCGTAGGCCGCGCGCTTCCCCTGCCAGCGTAGGCCGCGCGCTTCCCCTGCCAGCGTAGGCCGCGCGCTTCCCCTGCCAGCGTAGGCCGCGCGCTTCCCCTGCCAGCGTAGGCCGCGCGCTTCCCCTGCCAGCGTAGGCCGCGCGCTTCCCCTGCCAGCGTAGGCCGCGCGCTTCCCCTGCCAGCGTAGGCCGCGCGCTTCCCCTGCCAGCGTAGGCCGCGCGCTTCCCCTGCCAGCGTAGGCCGCGCGCTTCCCCTGCCAGCGTAGGCCGCGCGCTTCCCCTGCCAGCGTAGGCCGCGCGCTTCCCCTGCCAGCGTAGGCCGCGCGCTTCCCCTGCCAGCGTAGGCCGCGCGCTTCCCCTGCCAGCGTAGGCCGCGCGCTTCCCCTGCCAGCGTAGGCCGCGCGCTTCCCCTGCCAGCGTAGGCCGCGCGCTTCCCCTGCCAGCGTAGGCCGCGCGCTTCCCCTGCCAGCGTAGGCCGCGCGCTTCCCCTGCCAGCGTAGGCCGCGCGCTTCCCCTGCCAGCGTAGGCCGCGCGCTTCCCCTGCCAGCGTAGGCCGCGCGCTTCCCCTGCCAGCGTAGGCCGCGCGCTTCCCCTGCCAGCGTAGGCCGCGCGCTTCCCCTGCCAGCGTAGGCCGCGCGCTTCCCCTGCCAGCGTAGGCCGCGCGCTTCCCCTGCCAGCGTAGGCCGCGCGCTTCCCCTGCCAGCGTAGGCCGCGCGCTTCCCCTGCCAGCGTAGGCCGCGCGCTTCCCCTGCCAGCGTAGGCCGCGCGCTTCCCCTGCCAGCGTAGGCCGCGCGCTTCCCCTGCCAGCGTAGGCCGCGCGCTTCCCCTGCCAGCGTAGGCCGCGCGCTTCCCCTGCCAGCGTAGGCCGCGCGCTTCCCCTGCCAGCGTAGGCCGCGCGCTTCCCCTGCCAGCGTAGGCCGCGCGCTTCCCCTGCCAGCGTAGGCCGCGCGCTTCCCCTGCCAGCGTAGGCCGCGCGCTTCCCCTGCCAGCGTAGGCCGCGCGCTTCCCCTGCCAGCGTAGGCCGCGCGCTTCCCCTGCCAGCGTAGGCCGCGCGCTTCCCCTGCCAGCGTAGGCCGCGCGCTTCCCCTGCCAGCGTAGGCCGCGCGCTTCCCCTGCCAGCGTAGGCCGCGCGCTTCCCCTGCCAGCGTAGGCCGCGCGCTTCCCCTGCCAGCGTAGGCCGCGCGCTTCCCCTGCCAGCGTAGGCCGCGCGCTTCCCCTGCCAGCGTAGGCCGCGCGCTTCCCCTGCCAGCGTAGGCCGCGCGCTTCCCCTGCCAGCGTAGGCCGCGCGCTTCCCCTGCCAGCGTAGGCCGCGCGCTTCCCCTGCCAGCGTAGGCCGCGCGCTTCCCCTGCCAGCGTAGGCCGCGCGCTTCCCCTGCCAGCGTAGGCCGCGCGCTTCCCCTGCCAGCGTAGGCCGCGCGCTTCCCCTGCCAGCGTAGGCCGCGCGCTTCCCCTGCCAGCGTAGGCCGCGCGCTTCCCCTGCCAGCGTAGGCCGCGCGCTTCCCCTGCCAGCGTAGGCCGCGCGCTTCCCCTGCCAGCGTAGGCCGCGCGCTTCCCCTGCCAGCGTAGGCCGCGCGCTTCCCCTGCCAGCGTAGGCCGCGCGCTTCCCCTGCCAGCGTAGGCCGCGCGCTTCCCCTGCCAGCGTAGGCCGCGCGCTTCCCCTGCCAGCGTAGGCCGCGCGCTTCCCCTGCCAGCGTAGGCCGCGCGCTTCCCCTGCCAGCGTAGGCCGCGCGCTTCCCCTGCCAGCGTAGGCCGCGCGCTTCCCCTGCCAGCGTAGGCCGCGCGCTTCCCCTGCCAGCGTAGGCCGCGCGCTTCCCCTGCCAGCGTAGGCCGCGCGCTTCCCCTGCCAGCGTAGGCCGCGCGCTTCCCCTGCCAGCGTAGGCCGCGCGCTTCCCCTGCCAGCGTAGGCCGCGCGCTTCCCCTGCCAGCGTAGGCCGCGCGCTTCCCCTGCCAGCGTAGGCCGCGCGCTTCCCCTGCCAGCGTAGGCCGCGCGCTTCCCCTGCCAGCGTAGGCCGCGCGCTTCCCCTGCCAGCGTAGGCCGCGCGCTTCCCCTGCCAGCGTAGGCCGCGCGCTTCCCCTGCCAGCGTAGGCCGCGCGCTTCCCCTGCCAGCGTAGGCCGCGCGCTTCCCCTGCCAGCGTAGGCCGCGCGCTTCCCCTGCCAGCGTAGGCCGCGCGCTTCCCCTGCCAGCGTAGGCCGCGCGCTTCCCCTGCCAGCGTAGGCCGCGCGCTTCCCCTGCCAGCGTAGGCCGCGCGCTTCCCCTGCCAGCGTAGGCCGCGCGCTTCCCCTGCCAGCGTAGGCCGCGCGCTTCCCCTGCCAGCGTAGGCCGCGCGCTTCCCCTGCCAGCGTAGGCCGCGCGCTTCCCCTGCCAGCGTAGGCCGCGCGCTTCCCCTGCCAGCGTAGGCCGCGCGCTTCCCCTGCCAGCGTAGGCCGCGCGCTTCCCCTGCCAGCGTAGGCCGCGCGCTTCCCCTGCCAGCGTAGGCCGCGCGCTTCCCCTGCCAGCGTAGGCCGCGCGCTTCCCCTGCCAGCGTAGGCCGCGCGCTTCCCCTGCCAGCGTAGGCCGCGCGCTTCCCCTGCCAGCGTAGGCCGCGCGCTTCCCCTGCCAGCGTAGGCCGCGCGCTTCCCCTGCCAGCGTAGGCCGCGCGCTTCCCCTGCCAGCGTAGGCCGCGCGCTTCCCCTGCCAGCGTAGGCCGCGCGCTTCCCCTGCCAGCGTAGGCCGCGCGCTTCCCCTGCCAGCGTAGGCCGCGCGCTTCCCCTGCCAGCGTAGGCCGCGCGCTTCCCCTGCCAGCGTAGGCCGCGCGCTTCCCCTGCCAGCGTAGGCCGCGCGCTTCCCCTGCCAGCGTAGGCCGCGCGCTTCCCCTGCCAGCGTAGGCCGCGCGCTTCCCCTGCCAGCGTAGGCCGCGCGCTTCCCCTGCCAGCGTAGGCCGCGCGCTTCCCCTGCCAGCGTAGGCCGCGCGCTTCCCCTGCCAGCGTAGGCCGCGCGCTTCCCCTGCCAGCGTAGGCCGCGCGCTTCCCCTGCCAGCGTAGGCCGCGCGCTTCCCCTGCCAGCGTAGGCCGCGCGCTTCCCCTGCCAGCGTAGGCCGCGCGCTTCCCGTACGTCGGTATGGGTTTGACGTAAGCGCCAGGAACTTCCCCTCTTACGCTGAACGCAGGTCCCTAACGCTGTCTGAACAGATCCTTACAGACACCTCGCATCTTTTCTGAATGTCCCATAATCCATCTCTTCAGATGCAGTGAATGTAAGCTATTATTCCCTGGTATCAGTCACATTATGCTGCTGACAGGGAGGTCTACGACCATTCAGTTATTTTCTACTAGTGCGGTAGAATCATGCGCAGTTCTTGGCCGCGCCGCACATTCCCGCTACGTGTCCAGACCGCCCCTTAATGGGCTGTCTGTCTGCAGCTGGAGTGAATAGCGGGCGAGTTGCGTGTCCTGTGGTGACCCCATTATCTGCTGCAGCTCAGTGGATCTACATTACCAGACTGGGGCTTCCGGCAGCTGGAGGTTGTGGGTGACAAGACGGCTAAAGGGTCTCATCAGAGTCTGGTGTGGAACGTGGAGGAGCATCGCTACGGAAAGAGTAAGTGCGTAGAGCGGGGGGGGGCAGAGCGGCACCACCCGTCAGTCCGGTCATCTCCTGAATGTTCCCACCAGGTCAAGAGCAGGCGGAGCGAGAGCAGGAACTCCACACTCCGGCACAGATGGACGTCGGGAGGAACCTCAGCTTCATGGCTCGATTCTGGGAGCTGCAGGTGCTGGAAGGAATATGTAATGTATGGAACTTTCTGTCCGGGTCACGCAGCGCTGACGGGTCTGCAGCGGACAAGTCCACACATCGTGTCCCTGACCGGCCGCTGGATGAGCTGTGGGGACTCTGCTGCTTATAGTGAATGATATTGAGTGGTTTTCTTTCCTGTTCCCGCAGTGGAAGATGCTGACGATGAGGAGTGAGACCCCGGAGCACAAGTACTGCTCGTCCCCCCTAGACTGGGTCACACTGGACACCAGCATCGCTTACTGGCTCCATCCCAGGACGTCGGTGAGTGCGCGGACTGCAGGTAGAACGCACATGGGGGCAACTCTGGGTTGGGGGAGCAGAGATTGTCCAGCGTGGCTCCGGCCCCCTACTTTACATTCTGCTACACCCACTGACCTCTATTAGGGTACGTTCACACAGGGCCAAATGGTGGTGCAGTTTTTCAGCCGGAATGTGCACTTAAAACAGTTTCATACTTACCCGTAGTCATGGCGGCGCGTCCCTCTGCCGTCCGACCTCCTGGGATGGCGTTTCACCCCACGTGACCACTGCAGCAGTCACATGGGATGCAGAGAATTCTGGGTAACTGCTTTTTTATGTTTTTGAGTTGCGATTTTTGTGGTGGAATTTGTTGCAACAGAAAAGCAGCGATTACGCAAATACAAATGACACGTTGCGGATTAAATAAACGCACCGCAGATCTATTTCTGAACTTTTTTCCCCCGCAGCGGGCGGAGGTTTGTTGATGTCTCATCCCCTCTGCTGCTACTGTGGTGCTGCTGACTTTCTGCAATGAAATACGTTCTGGAAAATGGACCGTATTTACGCTACGTGTGAACGCGGCCTCAGGGTATCCAAAAAGTTAAAGGAACACGATAGAGAATCGCTAGAACTCATAAATTGGGTAGAATTCAGCGCTGCCCCTGGTGACGTATCCCCCTCAGGTGCGGGCGGCACGGCTCCTGTCACCTCGGGGCACGGTATGTGATTTGTGCCAGGTGTTAGTCGCCCCCCCCCTATTACTCTTGATGAGTTTTGGATTTCATTAAAGTGACAGTCCAGTGGTCGGCGATGCCTCTGCGCCGCGCCTGCAGGGCTCTGAGTTGGGGCAGCTCTGCAGCAGTTTGGGTCTCGTACACCCCGGTATGACGCTGCACCTCCCCCCACACATTGCACAGATCGTCAGATCATCCGTGTACGTATATAATGCAGGAGCAGCTGTCACTGGTGATCTACAGCAGGGGGCAGAAACCTTCAGCTGTTGTAAAACTACAACTCCCAGCATGCCCTGACAGCCAAAGGCTTTATTATTACATCTAAAGCCTGTCAGGGCATGCTGGGAATTGTAGTTTTACAACAGCTGGAGTGTGAAGTTTGCTGCCCCCTGATCTCCAGTTTTGGGGTAACGTTGCCCCCCTGGGTGTAACTCGTGTTCCTGTCGTCATTTTGCTCTTAGGCTCAGATCCAGCTGCTGGGGAACCCTGTGATCTGGTATTCTGCCGACGCTGGGGCCGCATTGTACGCCGTGCTCTACCTGTACTACCTGCTGCGGCAGCGCCGGAGAATCTACGACATTCCACCAGGTCATCGCCGCCGTCCGTCCTCCATGGTAACAGAATGCCGGTGTCCTGATTTGTGGGTGTAACCTGTCCGTGCGTTGTATCTGCAGGCGCGTGGCGATCCCTCCAGCTCACCGGGACATTGTGCCTGGGGGGCTGGGCTGTCAATTACCTGCCGTTCTTCCTGATGGAGAAGACCCTGTTTCTGTATCACTACCTCCCGGCCCTGACCCTGCAGATCCTGCTGCTGCCTCCGCTCCTGGATCACGTCCACCATCATCTGATCCGGTGAGTGTCCTGCCCTCTGGATGATGAGGACTGTAGTCTGTCCGGCGTCTCCGTTCATCTGTCCCGTCTCTGTTCCAGGTCTGACACTTTACAGAACACCTTCGCTGCCGTCCTGCTGGCGTGGATGTCCAGTGTCGTCCTGACCTTTAGTAAACTTTGCCCCCTGACCTACGGAGAGCCGGCCTTGTCCCCACAAGAGTTAAGAAGTTTAAGGTGGAAAGACACTTGGGACATTCTTATTAGAAAGTGACGCTCGTCTTCAGGTAGGACGAGGCCCTTTACCGGTTACCATGAGTGAGTGGAGATGACGCGGAGTGCGGCCGCGGGACGTCACAGGGTCGACTTAAGATAGAAAACTAGAATAGGAAGATGTCAGTGTCACCATGTTGTGGCCAGCAGGTGGCGCTTAACACAAGGTGATTGACATAGGGCAGGCGGCCCCCCCCCCCCCCCTCTGCAAAATAAATATTTTTTCAACACTTGTTTGAATTCAGTGGCTGAAAATCCGTTCCGTTCATATTCAGATGGACATGATCAGGATGGGTTGTCCGCCTCAGGATGGTAAACAACAATGTTTCTATTCACTGATCGCAAGCAGAGATTTGATATTCCAAAGATGTAGAACTTTTCATTATATAATGGTTAAAAGGGGCGATCCCGGGGTTTAAAAAGTAACTAAACGTTTGATAAACTTCTGACATGTCATAGTGACATTGGTGGGGGTCCGAGCACTGAGACCCCCCACCAATAGCTAAAACGAAGCGGCTTATTCTGGAAATAAATGTATCGAGTACGGACTCAATGGAAAGTCTATGATCCCGCACTCCGATACATTGGCTTTCCGGAAAAAGCAGAGACCTTCAGCTGCTTCGTTCTAGCGATTGGTGGGGGGGTCTCAGTGCTCGGACCCCCACCAATGTCACTATGACATGTCAGAAGTTTGTCAAACGTTTAGTTACTTTTTAAACCCCCGGATCGCCCCTTTTTAACTTTTCTTTTTGTATTTTTTTTCCACCTTCCATTAGCCCCCCGGGGGACTTGAACCAGCGATCGTTAGAACAATACGCTGCAATACTAATATATTGCAGTGTATAGTCCTTTTCACAGGGCAGACAGAAGGCAGACCTTCATTAGGCCCGTGGGCTGCCATGACAACCATCACCCCTCCCCCCCCCGATCGCGTTGTGGGGGCGCTGATGAGATGTCGGAGGGGACCACCCCCCCTTTTTACAATGCCTCAGATGCTGTGGTCTCGTTTGACCGCAACATTTGTGGGGTTAAATGACCCGGAACAGCGCAATCGCTTTTCCTGGCCGTTAGCCCCGTGTGTCGGCTGTAATACATACACAGCTGACGCCCCCGGAGTATGGAGCGCGCTCAGTCCATGTATTTCTCTATACATGTATGTGATAATGCGTCAAGGGGTACTCCAAACTGAAACATGAAAAAAGTCATATAGATGCGGGACCTGCGCCTGTCTACAGAACGGAGGTCACTGGACCCCACTCCGCTTCATCAGGGATTTATGGTACAACCTGTGGATCGGTAGTCGATCAGGACAGGCAGAGACGACCTGACACGGGCGTTTTCTATGATCATTTCCTTTTAATGACGGATGTTCTTCAGTTTACAAGAGAAACAGGAGACATTGAGAATACTGAGCGCAGGACGTCCTGTGCCTGGAGGATCCACGATCACTCCACCAGATCTAACAGTCAGGAGATCACACCAGCGGGCGAGTGCTGCCCCCTGCTGGACATATAAGTGTAATAACAGGGACTACAACCATCATCGGAGCGGTGACCACTGTTCTCTCGTTTCTGACCGGTCATTAAAAGGCAGCAGCCTGGAGGAGGAAATGTGTAAACGACGTGTGAAATGCCACGACTGGTCCACAGCAGCCGCCGACCTCCAGCTCGTGTCAGGGTAACGTCCCAGCATGCACCACAGCCGCTGGAGGTCCGCTCATTTACATAAGCGTAAAGTGCAAAATTAAGACAATTAAGATGTAAGGTGGATTCAGTGAGTGCAGCCGCAGGAAGATGAGATATGAGGCGCTGTATGCAGGGACCTGGCTCTGCCCGTCACCTGGAGGGGGCACTGCGCTTCAGGCACCAGATCTGTTCTCTCCATGTCACAGGCAACAGAGGTGAGATCCCTGCAAACAGCTCCTCGTATCTCAGCTTCCCCTGCATCGGCAAGTATGTCCTGGGGAGGGGAGGGGGTAAACTGCGGACACAGCTGTATGTTCAGGCGTCATGTGACATACATAAAGCATTGTTATGTGGGAGCAGGTGAGGAATGTGTCACCAGGACGGACCCCGGGACCCCACTCCTCAGCGTCCAGGGCTCTGGTTTTACAATTTGATGTAACTGAAGCCTAATCACAGTATCATGAGAAGTTCTGCAACTTTATAATAGACTTCATCATTCAAATGCCTTACCATTTGCAAGATCTCTGCTTGCTGTCAATAAATGGGAACATTATGGATGAAAACCTGTACAGAAATAATGCAAGGTTTGTTACAATGTATCCAGTCTAGACAATCTTCTGTGTTCTCCAGGCTGATACATTGTAACAAACCCCAGCTGTGAGAAGTATTAGCCTGGGTTCACACTGTGCGTTTTTTGTTTTGGATCATGTACTCGTCTATTAAGAGACACGGGAGTTTATACGCACAAAAAAAAAAAAACCTGCGTGGCAAAAACGCACCATGTGAACCCAGCCGTAGGTCTATACAGGTTTTTAGCCACTGAGTCTAAACAAGAATATTTATTCACTGACCGCAATCAAGGATCTTGAAAATGGTGAGGGATTAAAGTGTATTCGAAAGTTGCAGTGTTTCATTATATAGTGATTAAAACAGGAAAACCCCCTCACTGTATAATGAAAAGTTCTGTAACGTTCTAATAGATTTCATTCCTCACCAGTTTAAATATCTCTGCTTGCTATCAGTGAATGGTAATCCTGTTTACATTCAGAGGTTAAAAACCTGTACACAGCTAATATTTCTTACAGCTATAGTTGTTACAATGTATCAGTCTGGAGGGAGGCTGTTTAGCTCACAGGATTGTCAAGACTGGATATAAATGTATTAGGTCTATGGGTGTAAACAAAACTGTTCCCATTCACTGACAGCAAGTGGAAATCTTGAAAATGATTAAATCATAAAGTCTATTAGAAGGTCACAGAACTGTTCATTACACAATAATAAAGCTTTATTTACACAAACACATTTTTAAGGGCCCGATCTTAATAAATGTTTTTTTTTGTATAATTAAGTTATAGAATTTTCCAATATATCTTCTGTATATTAATTCCTCACGGTTTTCAAGATCTCTGCTTGTTGTCATTCAGTAGGAACATACTTCCAGTGGATAACAATCTGTCCATGGTCACGTGATGGATGCACAGGTGCTGGGATCGTTACAGGGTCATGTGATGGACACACAGGTGCTGGAATTATTACAGGGTCATGTGATGGACACACAGGTGCTGGGATCGTTGAGTCATGTGGTGGACCACCCAGGTGCTGGAATTTTTATAGGGTCATGTGATGGACACACAGGTGCAGGGATCGTTACAGTTCACAGCTCTGATACACATACTGTAACGAGCCGTGCACCTGTGTGTCCATCACATGACCCTGTAACGAGCCGTGCACCTGTGTGTACATCACATGACCCTGTAACGAGCCGTGCACCTGTGTCCATCACATGACCCTGTAACGATCCCAGCGCCTGTGTGTCCATCACATGACCATGAACAGAATTTTAGCCACTGGAAGTAACCAATGAATGTTCTTACTGAATAACAACAAGCAGAGATCTTGAAAACTGTGAAGAATTAATACAGAAAATATGCTGGAAAATTATATAACTTTTAATTACACAAAAAAAACACATTAATTTGCTGAAACTGGACAATTCCTTTAAGGTCTTATGAACACATTGAATGGTCAAAACTGTCTTACAGGAATACCGGCCTTATTGCGCATAGTGACCAATCACAGCGCAGCTTCCATTTTTACACAGTAGTATAAAGCTGCGTTGTGATTGGTTGTGATGGGCGACGCGGCCGGTCTCTCTGAGGTCCGTCATGCCCTGATGTTCCCTGTAGTGGATATTCCGCTGCTTTGTACTGCGCCACTGCTGACCTGGGTGTAAAACGGCCTCAGACTCCACAGTACCGGCTCATACAGCTGTCACATGACCGTGCCAACCAATCCCTGCTGTCAGAAGTGTCATCCATAGTGACGTCCCGCCGCAGTGATAGGCAGAATTTCTTCGTAATTACATTGCATTTACAAAAACGATTTTTCAGCCCTTCCATTCTGCAGGAAGTATAACCCTCATCATTCTATGTACAGCTGTATAATATGGTACACAAAGGATAAAACCATATCCAACTTCACGAAAATATCTCCTGCCATAGATGTGGGGGTACGGGTGCTGAGACCCCCACTGATTGCATGAATGAAGGGGTTGCAGCATAAGTGATCGGTGGGGGGAGGGGATCTCCGCACCTGGACCTTCGCATAATATCTAATGACAGGGTAGCAGCGCGTTGTCACCGCCCGCGTCACATGATCAATGTCTCTTCTTACCGCCGTCTCCAGTGATCACCGTGAGAACAAATGAGAGATGCTTCCGAAATAATAATTCGCCATTTCGGCTGAAATTTGTCCCAGCGCTCCCCCATCTGCTTCCCGTACCTCCCAGATGTCGAAATGAAGAGATAAGGATAAGAAAACCTGCGGCTCCATCCAGGACCAGCTCAGTGCGGCCGGCTGCTGGACTCCAGGTGAGTGCGTTTACCAGGGACCAAAACTCCGCCAGCCTCGCCAGCGCCAGGGAAGCCTCTTTTCTGCGACCGCCCGTTCACAGACCCCCGCTGCCACTTACAGATGTCTCCGTTCAGGATGTCCTGGATGTGCTGCACAATCAGGTTAATGGCCACTGGGAAGGAAGGAGACGAAAAGTCAGAACTTCACCTCCAGACGTCCCTCACTGTCCTCAATCGGGACATGTTTCACTGTTACATAGGACTTGCAGTACCGCTGTTCACCAGTGCTGGCCCATAGACAGTAATACAACAGCGCCCCCCTCGCACTAATATCAAACATAAATGACTCACCCATATTATCCACGCCCCGCGGGATGATGACGTCAGCGTACTTCTTAGTCTACAAAAGGAATAAAATGTCATTAAAAATGGGGAGAAATCTGGACAAAATAATCGCAGTATTAAAAATAGATGTGCGGGTGACCAGAGGTGATAATTGTAAGAAGTGATCGGCCAAAGGACAGAATCCAAAGAGAATTACCGGGAGGGAAAATTCCTCAAATGCCGGCTTCACGAACGTTGTGTACTGAGTGAGAATCTGCTCCAACTCCCTCCCCCGCTTCATGTCTCGCAGAACTGGAAGATAAAAGGCCCCATTAATAGTAGTTCTGTCCTCGTCCATAGGGGGCAGTATTATAGTAGTTATATTCTTGTATATAGGGGGCAGTATTATAGTAGTTATATTCTTGTATATAGGGGCAGTATTATAGTAGTTATATTCTTGTATATAGGGGCAGTATTATAGTAGTTATATTCTTGTATATAGGGGCAGTATTATAGTAGTTATATTCTTGTATATAGGGGACAGTATTATAGTAGTTATATTCTTATATATAGGGGGCAGTATTATAGTAGTTATATTCTTGTATATAGGGGGGCAGTATTATAGTAGTTATATTCTTGTATATAGGGGCAGTATTATAGTAGTTATATTCTTGTATATAGGAGCAGTATTATAGTAGTTATATTCTTGTATATAGGAGGCAGTATTATAGTAGTTATATTCTTGTATATAGGGGGCAGTATTATAGTAGTTATATTCTTGTATATAGAGGCAGTATTATAGTAGTTATATTCTTGTATATAGTGGCAGTATTATAGTAGTTATATTCTTGTATATAGGGAGCAGTATTATAGTAGTTATATTCTTGTATATAGAGGCAGTATTATAGTAGTTATATTCTTGTATATAGTGGCAGTATTATAGTAGTTATATTCTTGTATATAGGGGTCAGTATTATAGTAGTTATATTCTTGTATATAGGAGCAGTATTATAGTAGTTATATTCTTGTATATAGGGGCAGTATTATAGTAGTTATATTCTTGTATATAGAGGCAGTATTATAGTAGTTATATTCTTGTATATAGTGGCAGTATTATAGTAGTTATATTCTTGTATATAGGGGTCAGTATTATAGTAGTTATATTCTTGTATATAGGAGCAGTATTATAGTAGTTATATTCTTGTATATAGGGGCAGTATTATAGTAGTTATATTCTTGTATATAGGAGCAGTATTATAGTAGTTATATTCTTGTATATAGGGGCAGTATTATAGTAGTTATATTCTTGTATATAGGGGGCAGTATTATAGTAGTTATATTCTTGTATATAGGGAGCAGTATTATAGTAGTTATATTCTTGTATATAGGGGCAGTATTATAGTAGTTATATTCTTGTATATAGGGGCAGTATTATAGTAGTTATATTCTTGTATATAGGGGCAGTATTATAGTAGTTATATTGTATATAGGAGCAGTATTATAGTAGTTATATTCTTGTATATAGGGGCAGTATTATAGTAGTTATATTCTTGTATATAGGGCCAGTATTATAGTAGTTATATTCTTGTATATAGGAGCAGTATTATAGTAGTTATAATCTTGTATATAGGGGGCAGTATTATAGTAGTTATATTCTTGTATATAGGGAGCAGTATTATAGTAGTTATATTCTTGTATATAGGGGAAGTATTATAGTAGTTATATTCTTGTATATAGGGAGCAGTATTATAGTAGTTATATTCTTGTATATAGTGGCAGTATTATAGTAGTTATATTCTTGTATATAGGAGCAGTATTATAGTAGTTATATTCTTGTATATAGGGGAAGTATTATAGTAGTTATATTCTTGTATATAGGGGGCAGTATTATAGTAGTTATATTCTTGTATATAGGGGGCAGTATTATAGTAGTTATATTCTTGTATATAGGGGGCAGTATTATAGTAGTTATATTCTTGTATATAGGGGCAGTATTATAGTAGTTATATTCTTGTATATAGGGATCAGTATTATAGTAGTTATATTCTTGTATATAGGGGAAGTATTATAGTAGTTATATTCTTGTATATAGGGGGCAGTATTATAGTAGTTATATTCTTGTATATAGGGAGCAGTATTATAGTAGTTATATTCTTGTATATAGGAGCAGTATTATAGTAGTTATATTCTTGTATATGGGGGCAGTATTATAGTAGTTATATTCTTGTATATAGGGGCAGTATTATAGTAGTTATATTCTTGTATATAGGGGCAGTATTATAGTAGTTATATTCTTGTATATAGGGGCAGTATTATAGTAGTTATATTCTTGTATATAGGGGCAGTAGTATAGTAGTTATATTCTTGTATATAGGGGGCAGTATTATAGTAGTTATATTCTTGTATATAGCGGCAGTATTATAGTAGCTATATTCTTGTATATAGGAGCAGTATTATAGTAGTTATATTCTTGTATATAGTGGCAGTATTATAGTAGTTATATTCTTGTATATAGGGGGCAGTATTATAGTAGTTATATTCTTGTATATAGGAGCAGTATTATAGTAGTTATATTCTTGTATATAGGGGCAGTATTATAGTAGTTATATTCTTGTATATAGGGATCAGTATTATAGTAGTTATATTCTTGTATATAGGGGAAGTATTATAGTAGTTATATTCTTGTATATAGGGGGCAGTATTATAGTAGTTATATTCTTGTATATAGGGAGCAGTATTATACTAGTTATATTCTTGTATATAGGAGCAGTATTATAGTAGTTATATTCTTGTATATGGGGGCAGTATTATAGTAGTTATATTCTTGTATATAGGGGCAGTATTATAGTAGTTATATTCTTGTATATAGGGGCAGTATTATAGTAGTTATATTCTTGTATATAGGAGCAGTATTATAGTAGTTATATTCTTGTATATAGGGGCAGTATTATAGTAGTTATATTCTTGTATATAGGGGCAGTATTATAGTAGTTATATTCTTGTATATAGGAGCAGTATTATAGTAGTTATAATCTTGTATATAGGGGGCAGTATTATAGTAGTTATATTCTTGTATATAGGAGCAGTATTATAGTAGTTATATTCTTGTATATAGGGGCAGTATTATAGTAGTTATATTCTTGTATATAGGGGGCAGTATTATAGTAGTTATATTCTTGTATATAGGGGGGCAGTATTATAGTAGTTATATTCTTGTATATAGGGGGGCAGTATTATAGTAGTTATATTGTATATAGGGAGCAGTATTATAGTAGTTATATTCTTGTATATAGGGGCAGTATTATAGTAGTTATATTCTTGTATATAGGGGGGCAGTATTATAGTAGTTATATTCTTGTATATAGGGGCAGTATTATAGTAGTTATATTGTTGTATATAGGAGCAGTATTATAGTATTTATATTCTTGTATATAGGAGCAGTATTATAGTAGTTATATTCCTGTATATAGGAGCAGTATTATAGTAGTTATATTCTTGTATATAGGGGGCAGTATTATAGTAGTTATATTCTTGTATATAGAGGCAGTATTATAGTAGTTATATTCTTGTATATAGGAGGCAGTATTATAGTAGTTATATTCTTGTATATAGGGGGCAGTATTATAGTAGTTATATTCTTGTATATAGGGAGCAGTATTATAGTAGTTATATTCTTGCATATAGGGGGCAGTATTATAGTAGTTATATTCTTGTATATAGGGGGCAGTATTATAGTAGTTATATTCTTGTATATAGGGGCAGTATTATAGTAGTTATATTCTTGTATATAGGGGGCAGTATTATAGTAGTTATATTCTTGTATATAGGGAGCAGTATTATAGTAGTTATATTCTTGCATATAGGGGGCAGTATTATAGTAGTTATATTCTTGTATATAGGGGGCAGTATTATAGTAGTTATATTCTTGTATATAGGGGCAGTATTATAGTAGTTATATTCTTGTATATAGGAGCAGTATTATAGTAGTTATATTCTTGTATATAGGGGGCAGTATTATAGTAGTTATATTCTTGTATATAGGGGGCAGTATTATAGTAGTTATATTCTTGTATATAGGAGCAGTATTATAGTAGTTATATTCTTGTATATAGGGGGCAGTATTATAGTAGTTATATTCTTGTATATAGGGAGCAGTATTATAGTAGTTATATTCTTGCATATAGGGGGCAGTATTATAGTAGTTATATTCTTGTATATAGGAGCAGTATTATAGTAGTTATATTCTTGTATATAGAGTCAGTATTATAGTAGTTATATTCTTGTATATAGGGGGCAGTATTATAGTAGTTATATTCTTGTATATAGGAGCAGTATTATAGTAGTTATATTCTTGTATATAGGAGCAGTATTATAGTAGTTATATTCCTGTATATAGGGGCAGTATTATAGTAGTTATATTCTTGTATATAGGGGCAGTATTATAGTAGTTATATTCTTGTATATAGGGAGTCAGTATTATAGTAGTTATATTCTTGTATATGGGGGCAGTATTATAGTAGTTATATTCTTGTATATAGGGGGCAGTATTATAGTAGTTATATTCTTGTATATAGGGGCAGTATTATAGTAGTTATATTCTTGTATATAGGGGGCAGTATTATAGTAGTTATATTCTTGTATATAGGGGCAGTATTATAGTAGTTATATTCTTGTATATAGGGGCAGTATTATAGTAGTTATATTCTTGTATATAGGGGCAGTATTATAGTAGTTATATTCTTGTATATAGGAGCAGTATTATAGTAGTTATATTCTTGTATATAGGGGGCAGTATTATAGTAGTTATATTCTTGTATATAGGGGGCAGTATTATAGTAGTTATATTCTTGTATATAGGGAGCAGTATTATAGTAGTTATATTCTTGTATATAGGAGCAGTATTATAGTAGTTATATTCTTGTATATGGGGGCAGTATTATAGTAGTTATATTCTTGTATATAGGGGGCAGTATTATAGTAGTTATATTCTTGTATATAGGGAGCAGTATTATAGTAGTTATATTCTTGTATATAGGAGCAGTATTATAGTAGTTATATTCTTGTATATGGGGGCAGTATTATAGTAAATATATTCTTGTATATAGGGGGCAGTATTATAGTAGTTATATTCTTGTATATAGGGGGCAGTATTATAGTAGTTATATTCTTGTATATAGGGGCAGTATTATAGTAGTTATATTCTTGTATATAGGGGGCAGTATTATAGTAGTTATATTCTTGTATATAGCGGCAGTATTATAGTAGCTATATTCTTGTATATAGGAGCAGTATTATAGTAGTTATATTCTTGTATATAGTGGCAGTATTATAGTAGTTATATTCTTGTATATAGGGGGCAGTATTATAGTAGTTATATTCTTGTATATAGGAGCAGTATTATAGTAGTTATATTCTTGTATATAGGGAGCAGTATTATAGTAGTTATATTCTTGTATATAGTGGCAGTATTATAGTAGTTATATTCTTGTATATAGGGGGCAGTATTATAGTAGTTATATTCTTGTATATAGGGAGCAGTATTATAATAGTTATATTCTTGTATATAGGGGAAGTATTATAGTAGTTATATTCTTGTATATAGGGAGCAGTATTATAGTAGTTATATTCTTGTATATAGGGAGCAGTATTATAGTAGTTATATTCTTGTATATAGGGGAAGTATTATAGTAGTTATATTCTTGTATATAGGGAGCAGTATTATAGTAGTTATATTCTTGTATATAGTGGCAGTATTATAGTAGTTATATTCTTGTATATAGGAGCAGTATTATAGTAGTTATATTCTTGTATATAGGGAGCAGTATTATAGTAGTTATATTCTTGTATATAGGGGAAGTATTATAGTAGTTATATTCTTGTATATAGGGGGCAGTATTATAGTAGTTATATTCTTGTATATAGGGGGCAGTATTATAGTAGTTATATTCTTGTATATAGGGGGCAGTATTATAGTAGTTATATTCTTGTATATAGGGGCAGTATTATAGTAGTTATATTCTTGTATATAGGGATCAGTATTATAGTAGTTATATTCTTGTATATAGGGGAAGTATTATAGTAGTTATATTCTTGTATATAGGGGGCAGTATTATAGTAGTTATATTCTTGTATATAGGGAGCAGTATTATAGTAGTTATATTCTTGTATATAGGAGCAGTATTATAGTAGTTATATTCTTGTATATGGGGGCAGTATTATAGTAGTTATATTCTTGTATATAGGGGCAGTATTATAGTAGTTATATTCTTGTATATAGGGGCAGTATTATAGTAGTTATATTCTTGTATATAGGGGCAGTAGTATAGTAGTTATATTCTTGTATATAGGGGGCAGTATTATAGTAGTTATATTCTTGTATATAGCGGCAGTATTATAGTAGCTATATTCTTGTATATAGGAGCAGTATTATAGTAGTTATATTCTTGTATATAGTGGCAGTATTATAGTAGTTATATTCTTGTATATAGGAGGCAGTATTATAGTAGTTATATTCTTGTATATAGGAGGCAGTATTATAGTAGTTATATTCTTGTATATAGGGGGCAGTATTATAGTAGTTATATTCTTGTATATAGGGGGCAGTATTATAGTAGTTATATTCTTGTATATAGGGGGCAGTATTATAGTAGTTATATTCTTGTATATAGGGGCAGTATTATAGTAGTTATATTCTTGTATATAGGGGGCAGTATTATAGTAGTTATATTCTTGTATATAGGGGGCAGTATTATAGTAGTTATATTCTTGTATATAGGAGCAGTATTATAGTAGTTATATTCTTGTATATAGGGGCAGTATTATAGTAGTTATATTCTTGTATATAGGGGCAGTATTATAGTAGTTATATTCTTGTATATAGGAGCAGTATTATAGTAGTTATATTCTTGTATATAGGGGATCAGTATTATAGTAGTTATATTCTTGTATATAGGGGAAGTATTATAGTAGTTATATTCTTGTATATAGGGGGCAGTATTATAGTAGTTATATTCTTGTATATAGGGAGCAGTATTATAGTAGTTATATTCTTGTATATAGGAGCAGTATTATAGTAGTTATATTCTTGTATATGGGGGCAGTATTATAGTAGTTATATTCTTGTATATGGGGGCAGTATTATAGTAGTTATATTCTTGTATATAGGGGCAGTATTATAGTAGTTATATTCTTGTATATAGGGGCAGTATTATAGTAGTTATATTCTTGTATATAGGGGCAGTAGTATAGTAGTTATATTCTTGTATATAGGGGGCAGTATTATAGTAGTTATATTCTTGTATATAGCGGCAGTATTATAGTAGCTATATTCTTGTATATAGGAGCAGTATTATAGTAGTTATATTCTTGTATATAGCGGCAGTATTATAGTAGTTATATTCTTGTATATAGGGGGCAGTATTATAGTAGTTATATTCTTGTATATAGGAGCAGTATTATAGTAGTTATATTCTTGTATATAGGGAGCAGTATTATAGTAGTTATATTCTTGTATATAGTGGCAGTATTATAGTAGTTATATTCTTGTATATAGGGGGCAGTATTATAGTAGTTATATTCTTGTATATAGGAGCAGTATTATAGTAGTTATATTCTTGTATATAGGGGCAGTATTATAGTAGTTATATTCTTGTATATAGGGGCAGTATTATAGTAGTTATATTCTTGTATATAGGGGCAGTATTATAGTAGTTATATTCTTGTATATAGGAGCAGTATTATAGTAGTTATATTTTTGTATATAGGGGCAGTATTATAGTAGTTATATTCTTGTATATAGAGGCAGTATTATAGTAGTTATATTCTTGTATATAGAGGCAGTATTATAGTAGTTATATTCTTGTATATAAGAGCAGTATTATAGTAGTTATATTCTTGTATATAGGAGCAGTATTATAGTAGTTATATTCTTGTATATAGGGGGCAGTATTATAGTAGTTATATTCCTGTATATAGGGGGCAGTATTATAGTAGTTATATTCTTGTATATAGTGGCAGTATTATAGTAGTTATATTCTTGTATATAGGAGCAGTATTATAGTAGTTATATTCTTGTATATAGGAGGCAGTATTATAGTAGTTATATTCTTGTATATAGGAGCAGTATTATAGTAGTTATATTCTTGTATATAGGAGCAGTATTATAGTAGTTATATTCTTGTATATAAGGGGCAGTATTATAGTGGTTATATTCTTGTATATAGGGGCAGTATTATAGTAGTTATATTCTTGTATATAGGGGACAGTATTATAGTGGTTATATTCTTGTATATAGGGGGCAGTATTATAGTAGTTATATTCTTGAATATAGGGGCAGTATTATAGTAGTTATATTCTTGTATATAGGAGCAGTATTATAGTAGTTATATTCTTGTATATAGGGGGCAGTATTATAGTAGTTATATTCTTGTATATAGGAGCAGTATTATAGCAGTTATATTCTTGTATATAGGGGGCAGTATTATAGTAGTTATATTGTTGTATATAGGGAGCAGTATTATAGTAGTTATATTCTTGTATATAAGGGGCAGTATTATAGTGGTTATATTCTTGTATATAGGAGCAGTATTATAGTAGTTATATTCTTGTATATAGGGGGCAGTATTATAGTAGTTATATTCTTGTATATAGGGGGCAGTATTATAGTAGTTATATTCTTGTATATAGGGAGCAGTATTATAGTAGTTATATTCTTGTATATAGGAGGCAGTATTATAGTAGTTATATTCTTGTATATAGGAGCTGTATTATAGTAGTTATATTCTTGTATATAGGGGGCAGTATTATAGTAGTTATATTCTTGTATATAGGGGGCAGTATTATAGTAGTTATATTCTTGTATATAGGGGGCAGTATTATAGTAGTTATATTCCTGTATATAGGGGGCAGTATTATAGTAGTTATATTCTTGGATATAGGAGCATTATTATAGTAGTTATATTCTTGTATATAGGAGGCAGTATTATAGTAGTTATATTCTTGTATATAGGAGCAGTATTATAGTAGTTATATTCTTGTATATAGGAGCAGTATTATAGTAGTTATATTCTTGTATATAGGAGCTGTATTATAGTAGTTATATTCTTGTATATAGGGGCAGTATTATAGTAGTTATATTCTTGTATATAGGAGCAGTATTATAGTGGTTATATTCTTGTATATAGGGGACAGTATTATAGTGGTTATATTCTTGTATATAGGAGCAGTATTATAGTGGTTATATTCTTGTATATAGGGGCAGTATTATAGTAGATATATTCTTGTATATAGGGGGCAGTATTATAGTGGTTATATTCTTGTATATAGGGAGCAGTATTATATTAGTTATATTCTTGTATATAGGGGGCAGTATTATAGTAGTTATATTCTTGTATATAGGAGCAGTATTATAGTAGTTATATTCTTGTATATAGGAGCAGTATTATAGTAGTTATATTCTTGTATATAGGAGCAGTATTATAGTAGTTATATTCTTGTATAGTTATATTCTTGTATATAGGGGGCAGTATTATAGTAGTTATATTCTTGTATATAGGGGGCAGTATTATAGTAGTTATATTCTTGTATATAGGGGCAGTATTATAGTAGTTATATTCTTGTATATAGGGGCAGTATTATAGTAGTTATATTCTTGTATATAGGGGGCAGTATTATAGTAGTTATATTCTTGTATATAGGGGGCAGTATTATAGTAGTTATATTCTTGTATATAGGAGGCAGTATTATAGTAGTTATATTCTTGTATATAGGAGCAGTATTATAGTAGTTATATTCTTGTATATAGGAGCAGTATTATAGTAGTTATATTCTTGTATATAGGAGCATTATTATAGTAGTTATATTCTTGTATATAGGAGGCAGTATATTCTTGTATATAGGGGGCAGTATTGTAGGTAGTTTTGTCTTTCCAGGTCTATTTAGTTGTTTGTATCACAAGCTTAATGATGGTAACGTTGGTACCATTAACCTAAACCATAAATGTGCTCAGCAGTTGTCACTTCTTTTCCTCTTATATACATGGCAGGTCATATAAAGTACATTACTCAGTAGCGGGCGACGTTGAGCACAGGTGAAAGTTCCTGTAAGGTACACACACATCAATAACGTAAATCCAGTTTTCTATGCATCTGCCTATACAGTATATACAACAGCCGTTATTTAGAGCTTTCGTTCTGTGACACTCACCCCTTCGGGACAACCTGACGTCCGAATCTGTGTCCACAAACAGCTTCAGGTGGAACATGTCCCTGATCTCCTGATTATAAAACGCCAGAATCCCCTCAAACAGCAGCACGTCAGCCGGGTAGACGCTCGTGGTCTCCGGTAACCTGGAGCAGCAGAAGAACAAGAGAAGCTGCAGCTACAATCACCTCTGCAAACATCAAAAAAATCACAGCAAGCAAATGTCTTAGCAGTGCAGCTGGAGTCCACAGGGTGGCGCTCACCCAATGAAAAAAATTACATTTACTGAAACCCTATTAAATATATATAATTGAAAGTTTGTGAACCCTTCAGAATTTTCTAGATTTCTGTATAAATTTGACCTAAAATGGCATCAAATTTCACACAAGTCCTAAAACCACATAAAGAGAAGCAAACTCTGTAAATGTCCTTGATTGTCCCGGCCAGAGCCCTGACTTGTGCCCAATTGATCATCTCTGGATAGAACTGAAAATGGCCTCCACCGACGTCACCCAACAGAAAACCCCCAACTCCCGGTGTACAAACCTTGTGGTATCAAACCAAGAAGAGGAGGCCGTTCTCCCTGCCAAAGGTGCTTCACCTAAGGCCTTATTTACACCAGCGGATTTCACATCCGGGCGTTAAAACAACGGACGTCACACGGACCCGTGCAATTCAATGCGGCCATTCAGACAGTCCGTGTTTTTCCTGCAGCGCGAATCTCACTGCATGTCCTAGACTGCTGCATTTGAATCTTGTGTTTTTCTAGTATAAATGCGCATTACGACATCTATGACTCCAGATGAGACAATTTGTCCGGTAAGTTCGGAATTCACTCGTGCCATTCAGGAGTCTGGGAAAGTTGGGTGACAGCAGCTGTTACCCAGCTTTCCCAGGCCCCTGAATAGTTAACGTGTTCGATGATATATTACGTTCCAGATTTAGTGCGTTTAGGCAGATTTGATATTTAGTGCTGCAGGAAAGCTGGGTGACAAGCCCATCAGGAGCTGTAATTACATTATATTGATTGTCATCCATCTTTCCCAGACACCAATAGTGCGCACAGCCAGAGGTGGGTTATAAAGTTGCGCCTGCGGAGCAGATAATGACAATGTGGTGACGCACTTTTCCCAGCATGCACCAGCCGGCTGTAATAGACTTGGTTTTCATTGTTTTTTGATGGAACGTGTAATCACGTGCTTCACCTATCGGGGGCGCTGAGTCTACAAAATTCCTAGGTCGGGATCTCTGCCTATAGTCATTGGGTGTCATCACTAATCCATCATTTTCTGTCTGTAGATTCCTCTGGGGGCGCTGTTCTGTGACTCTTTGGAGGGCAGTTCTTGACTCTAGGTGACAAGTTCTATGATAATTGCGGTGCCGGTGACTGTCAGGGTTGATGTGACATTTGTTGTAATAAACGTTTCATCTCTTGTGTCAGTATTTTTATTTCTATAGTAAGTTCCTCATTAGTCATTGGTGTCTGTCCCTTCTGGGCGTTTCCCCCTCCAGGACCAAACTAAACTAGAGCATAATTTATATTATATTATATAGAAGTTCCAGCCTTGCAAAACCAAAGTCTATTTACAGTCATTTCATAAAAATAAAGACGTTTCCCTTTAGGTAATCCCTACCAGTAATCAGCCGTGTATCCTCCCGCCACCACCCAGTGACCAGGCTGAGATATTCCCTGATGGTCAGTGAGGGGTAGACTCTGCGTCACAGGGGTGGAGAGAGAAGAATCCCATGCTCTAGGTCATGAATTTCATTCCCTCTCCACTTGGATCCGCCCACCTGGCAGCCATTTTGAATAATTTACCTTTCCACCAATAGAAATGTGTACGATTTGCATAATTTCCCAGAATGCATTGCTGAAATTCTCCCTAAGTTTACTGAGTTTCGAAAAGAATAAATTAAATGGAGGAAAAACTTGAAAATGCAGCTTCTGTGGGCCAGCGAGGTTTCTGGGGGGAATTCTGGGGGGTCGTAGTCCAGGAGCTCGCAGGACACGCCCAGTTCTGCTCTGGTGTGTCTGAATCCCAGCGCTCAATCCACAGAAAATGTTATAAAAAAAATATATATATATAAATATCAAAATTTTAATACAGTAGTATGATACCTATAACCATTTTATAAGTTATAATGATAGAAGCTCTAATAAAGCCGCTACATCTCATGCATGGAGAAGTAAATGAGCCTCTTCACCTGACCGGGTGGCACCACTCATACCAGGAGACCTGATGCCACCACATGCAGCAGCCACTCAGATCATCAACCAGTGAGTGAGACTCCAGACCGCAAAGCCTCTACAAGTGCAGAATAATACACTGTACATAATAACCAGCACACGCCAACAGGGACACCTTCACTGGGAAATTTACTTAAGTTAGGGAGAGTATCAAGCAATGCATCATGGGAAAATAATATTCAAATTACCTCTTCAGGACCAAACTATAACAGAATTTTTTTTTTGCAAACCCGAAGTCTATTTAAAGTCATTTCATAACCGGGATGAGATCTTCCCTGATGGTCAGTGAGGGGTAGACTCTGCGTCACAGGGCAGACTCTGCGTCACAGGGCATGGAGAGAGAAGAATCCCATGCTCTAGGTCATGAATTTCATTCCCTCTCCACTTGGATCCGCCCACCTGACAGCCATTTTGAATAATTTACCTTTCCACCAATAGAAATGTGTATGATTTGCATAATTTCCCAGAATGCATTGCTAAAATTCTCCCTAAGTTTACTGAGTTTTGACAAGTATAAATTAAATGGAGGAAAAACTTGAAAATGCAGCTTCTGTGAGTCGGTGAGGTTTCTGGTGGATCAAGGTCCAGGACACGCCCAGTGCTGCTCTGGTGCACCTGAATCCCAGCTAATTATTTTCTATATTTTTAATTGTACAGTAATAAGGAACCTGCTACTATTTTATAAGTTATAACAATATAAGTTATAACAATAGAAGTTCTAATAAAGCATCTACATCTCATGCACAGAGAAGTAAATGAGCCTCTTCACCTGACCGGCATCACTCGTACCAGGAGACCTGATGCCATCACATGTAGCAGCCGCTCAGATCATCAACCAGTGAGTGAGACTCCAGCCCACAAGGCAGAATAATACACTGTATATAATAACCAGCGCACGCCAAGAGGGACACCTTCACTGGGAAATTTACTTAAGTTAAGGAGAGTTTCTAGCAATGCACCATCGGAACATATGCATATTTTCAAGCAATGCATCATGGGAAAATAATATTCAAATTACCTCATCAGGACCAAACTATATCAAAATTTATATTATGTGGTTCCAGCCTTGCAAACCCGAAGTCTATTTAAAGGAACAGGGTCACCCCAAATTTTTTTTTAATATGTTAAAGATGTTAGTGCTTTACTAAAAACGTTTGGATTAATTTGTGTGTTTGTGTGTTACTTTTTCTTATTTTTACACTTTTTCTTCCCTATGGGGGCTGCCATTTTTTTTTCCATTTCTGTATGTGTCGATTAACGACACATACAGACATGGAATACGGCAGCTCCAGTCCCATAGGGACTGCGAACGGGGCCCGTTCCATCCACTATGGTGTACGCCGTCTGTGTGGGAACGGCGCATGCGCCGCTCCCACACAGTCCAAGTTGAAATGCGTGCCGTCCGGCGCCATTTTCCTGTGGACCGGAAGTCGCGGCCGGACAGTAAGATTACTACTTCCGGTCGCGGCTTCCGGACTTGTGCACATGGAGCAGCGGCAGCGGACGGAGCGGACGGACCGGAGGGAGCGGCGGCGACTGGAGCAGGTAAGTTATTTCTATGTATGTTCGTGTTTGTGTAGGTTTACTACTGTATGTTAACCTTCTACACTGTGTGTTAGCTCAAAAAATGGCGACACACAGTGTAGGAGGTTTGACCGTTCAAACCCTTCGTTTCTCCCGGCACTAGCCAGGATAAAGGAGGGGGGGATTCTGAGAGCTCACTAGAGCGAGGGCTTTTTACCCAATTTTGCAGCATAAAGCAATGTGGTTGCTTTACCACATGCAATGCTGCAATTTTGGGAATGGCTCCATCTAGTGACCAGTGCTGGGAAATATTATAAATTGAATCCAATTTATAATATTTCCTGACTCGTGAAAAAAAAATAAAAAAAAAAAAAAAATTAGAACAATGTTTAATCACCTACACACTAATTGTTTAACTAAAAAAAAAAAAAACATGTTTTGCTAACAACACATTCCCATTAAACTAATTTCATAAAAATAAAGTGCCCCCAATAAGTAATCCCTGCCAGTAATCAGCCGTGTATCCTCCCGCCACCACCCAGTGACCGGGCTGAGAGGTAGATTCTGCGCCACAGGGCATGGAGAGAGAAGAATCCCATGCTCCAGGTTATGAATTTCATTCCCTCGCCACTTGGATCCGCCTACCTGGCAGCCATTTTGAACCAATAGAAATGTGTACGATTTACATAATTTCCCAGAATGCATTGCTGAAATTCTCTCTAAGTTTACTGAGTTTTGAAAAGTATAAATTAAATGGAGGAATATCTTGGAACTGGTTTCTGGTGGGACTCACATGACACGCCCAGTTCTGCTCTGGCATGCTCAATTTGCAGAAAAATGTCATTAAAAAAATAAAAATCAAATTATTTTCTATATTTTTAATTATACAATAATAACAAACCTGCTGCAATTTTATAAGTTATAATGATAGAAGTTCTAATAAATCCTCCACATCTCATGCTTAGAGAAGTAAATAAGCCTCTTCACCTGACCGACACCACTCGTACCGCATACAGCAGTCACTCAAATCATCAACCAGCGAGTGAGACTCCAGCCCGCAAGGCCCCTACAAGTGCAGAATAATACACTGTATATAATAACCAGTGCCCCCAAGAGGGACACTTACTTAAATTAAGGAGAGTTTCTAGCAATGCACCATGGGGAATATGCACATTTTCAAGCAATGCATCATGGGAAAATAATATGCATTATTTCCCATAATGCATTGCTTGAATTGTCCCTCAGTTGGCTGAGTCTTGCAAATCAGTCCATTCACTGAAAATGTATTTAATTATTTTTTTTAACTTGACTCTCTTTAATATCTAATAAAATCTTTTGCATTAAGCAGATACAGAACCAACAAAAGCAGCACCACAAATAGTAGCAGCTCAGAACCTCAACCAATGAGCAACAGGCTCACCCACAAGTGCAGAACAATACACTCTAATATAAAATAAACAACCTCTGGCAGGGACACCTTCACATTTATCTAACTTAGGGAGAGATCAACCAATGTAGCACAGGAAATTATGCAAATCTGAAGGGTGGAAGGCGTTATTCATAGTTTCCCAAAATGCATTGCTGAAATTCTCCCTAAGTTTGCTGAGTTGTACAAAGAATTAATCAAAAGGGGGCAGTGCTTGTGAGTGAGGGTCAGTCGAGGTCAGAACTCATCTGTGTGATTGCTAAATAATCTATCAAATACATTTTTTATTTTTTTATACATTTAACAGGGGAGAGAATTTGTGCAATTGTCATCATCATCAGCGGACTGTTAAACCCTTTAATGGAGTTCACCGCCCTCATTTACATATTTTATACATTTCTCCTCCAGTTCCTGTTTATTTCTGGTCTCCTTGTACCCGTCACCCGCTGCTCTGTGCCGGGCCGGCAGGAGGGTTCATTACCATGGAAGGTCGTGTGTAATTTAGCCAATATCAGCCTCAAAGCCACATAAATATTTCTGTGTGGCCCTCCGCTGCTTGGGGCCCTCCGCTGCAGACAACAGTTACAAAGTGTCAGGACCTGGGACAGGCAGTGTTGACATGTGGCCGGTTATTTGCTGAACAGATACGTACGGCTATAATAGGGGGACTTTCCTTGTGGCTGATAACAGATAACACCAGGGACAGAATATCCATCACCTGTTCACTCCTAAAGGGGAAGCGCTGCCGACCAGGTCCAGACATGAAAGAGCCGAACACGGGAACACAAAGAACTACAACCTCATGCACACGACCGTAGCCATGGGCACGGCCGGTATTTTTGGGTTGGCCGGCCGCAGTGTCACCCGCGAGCTGCCCGCAAATCGCAGGCCGTGCACATGGCTGCGTCCATTGTCTTCTATGAGCCTGGGCCGCAGAACACGGCTGTAATAAGACATGCCCGTTCTTTCTGCGGTCCGGGCTCCTGGGCCATGCAAACCACGGTCGTGTGCATGGCCCATAGAAATGAATGGGGCCGCAATTCTCCCGTGGATTTTCGGGGGAATTGAGGCCGCAAAAGCGTGTTCGTGTGCATGGGGCCTTAGTCCTCATTCCCACTTCAGTTATATTCTTCGTTTTGTTTTTTTTGTAAGGATAGCCCCCTATGGGGCCACGCGCACTTCTGTTGTTTTAACTGAACCACGTGGCCGTTCCGACAAAAATAGTACAGGTCTTACTCCCGTCTGTTTTTGACGGAACATTCTCGGCCTTTTCATTCATTTGGTCCATGAAATAACGGACCGCACATGGAAGCCTTCTCTGTGTGGTCCGTGTTTCATGGATCCGTCATTAGCAGCCGTACGACGGCCACGGAAGTGTGCACGAGGCCATAAACTTTTGCACAGTCCTGTGTAATATCTATCTCTCTCCATTGTGATTATGTCCTTATGGACACGTTAGATGATGATAACACTAAACTGTACAGCACACGGGCATGAAGTGTTTTCATGGGTACACATGGGTATCCTCCTCCGATATCTGGCAGCACTGCGAGCGGCTCACCTTGAATGGGTGACAAAGTCGTACATGGGGACGTCCACGATCTGCCCCTCTAGGATATTGGTGAGCGTCCGGTACATCAGATCATTGTCAAAAGCATCTGAAGAGAAAGCGACATTCAGATCACATGAAGGACTTGATAAGGGAACAAGGGAAGTTTTTCTTAATTCTATTACTTGAATCTTTTTTTTTTTTTTTTTGTAGATTTTTATTTTTTTTACTTTTATTAACTTTTTTTTTTTTGCGTGCCACTAGGGGCTTGAAGGTCCAACTGTTCGATCGTTGGTATAATAAGTAGTGCAGGGCATCATACCTGTCAGTTTCATGCTGACAAGCAGCGTATTAGGACTTGCCACTGGCAGGACCTAACCACCTTCGGTAGATGGCAGACCCCAAGTCCATTGTTGGGTCTCCAGTTGCCATAGCAACCATCGAAACCCCACGATCTGGTCCCGTTATCTTCCCTCAATACGGAGAGATATCGGGCACAGGGGCATCACTGAGGGCTCGGTTAGGAAAACACGTAAATGAATGGACTGCAGGCATAAGGACCAGCGCTGCAGCCGGTTAATTTAAGTGGGATGGTTGGTAAGGGGTTAAATGTATACGTGGGGGGGGGGGGGGTCTCCCAAGTCCCAACATCACTGTTCATATACGGGCAGTGACGTCAGGCCGTTCTAGGTCTATACAGTGGGATACGTTGCAGCACGGAGTCCTGACGTTAACCACATGATGAGGAGCGGGTCGGACAGGAGGGGTTCCCCAAAATAACCAGAAGGGAGAATCCAGCACATCGTCGGCGCATGATTTTTATGAGGCAAATAAACGTTTGTTGGTCGCGATCACTGGGACCCCCCGAAACCAGCTCCTTAAAATCACCAGCTTATAATCCTGTCCCCCCGTGGGCAGCAATCGGGATGAAGAGCAACTGCGCAATATACACCCCCCAATGAAAAGCAAACCATCCCATGTGCCCCCCATGAATACCGATCAGTGTAGGACCGCGCTCCGCACCACTCACCGGGGTGATCGAAGTTGTATTGCCCCTTCAGTGCCCGCGCTTTCTGCTCCGGGGTCAGCACTTTGTAGAAACGGTCTTGGCTTAATATAACCACCTTCCTCTGTCTTTGGTCGACCTCGTTCTGCCCCAGCAGCTCCATGATCTTCTCGCAGACTGTGGACTGGAAGGAGGAGACGTTATTACACACTGCGAGACGACAAGGCGTCTGATCCCCACGTCGCCACCTTGTGGCCAAAATACACTACAATCTCCCTTCCCGTACTGCCTGCACTAAGCCATTAGGTGACGCAGCGTTGAATGTCAAGTATGGGGATTGGAGGCATGACATGTCAGGACATGACGATTTTCCCCTGGCAGAAAGATATTAACAACAGTCAACATGGGCAGAGGGCAAAATCCGACCCTTCCTGCCCTGCAGTGCCCGCGCTGGCATGAGATCACGCCAACATGGACCGCTTATCCCAATACGGCTGCTTTCTCCTATTACAACTGTGCTGGATCCAGCTACAATCTGCCCCGTGTGGAATCATCATCACATAACGTGACGTCTCCACAGGGATCCTCTATCATGGAAAGAAGTCCGAAAATAAATATTCACACGCAACCCGACATACAAACCTTCTTATGTACATAGGATTCAAATTCCGGAACGATTTTGCTGAAACAGAGTTATAAACCCACCACAGCGATAGCAATATAACATTCTGCTGCCTGCAGCCGCCACTAGGGGGAGCTCACTACATACAGATATATAAAGCTCCCATAGAGATACATGATAACATTCCGCTGCCTGCAGCCACCACTAGGGGGAGCTCACTACATACAGATATATACAGCTCCCATAGAGTTACATGATAACATTCTGCTGCCTGCAGCCACCACTAGGGGGAGCTCACTACATACAGGTATATACAGCTCCCATAGAGTTACATGATAACATTCTGCTGCCTGCAGCCACCACTAGGGGGAGCTCACTACATACAGATATATACAGCTCCCATAGAGTTACATGATAACATTCTGCTGCCTGCAGCCACCGCTAGAGGGAGCTCATTACATACAGATATATACAGCTCCCATAGAGATACATGATAACATTCTGCTGCCTGCAGCCACCACTAGGGGGTGCTCTCTACATACAGATGTATACAGCTCCCATAGAGTTACATGATAACATTCCGCTGTCTGCAGCCACCGCTAGGGCGAGCTCACTACATACAGATATATACAGCTCCCATAGAGTTACATGATAACATTCTGCTGTCTGCAGCCACCACTAGGGGGAGCTCACTACATACAGGTATATACAGCTCCCATAGAGTTACATATATATTTATCGTCATGTACTGTGGAGGGATTTTGGAGCTCTGTGTCAGAAAAACATAGTTCTATAAGGATATTAAGAAGTCGACACAGACTGATAAAAGATTCACTATAATAAATATACAATGCGCACAACTTTCCGACAGACATGGGGGGGGGGGGGATTCATTATTTTAGAAAAGTTGCAGCTTTTGAGGCGTTTTCAGGACTCCCGCAGTTCTACTAAAAAAGTGAGCGAGCAACAAAACGACTATAACTTACAAACTGGCGCCAATTATAGCGCAGATCTCCCCAACGTGTGGCTGGAGTAATGTCACTTTCTGGCGCACGGACGAGCGGTTATCGGCTCTCACTCCAGGGCTCTTCAGATGTAAAACACCAGTCTTAATAAATTCTCCCCTTTATGTTAGAACTCTGCTTGCTGCCAGTGAATGGAAAGATTCTTGTTAATATCCTGGCCTAATCCTGCTCACACAGCTGAGAACTGGACACAAATGTATCCAGACCGGACAATCCGTGACTCCAGACTGATACATTGTAATGACCCGGGAGAGGTCACCCTGTCCTCTTTGCGTCCGCCGCGCCGCGGTGTCAGTCTCTATACTTTTTTTGCAGTACAGAATGGCGCAATAGACGGACGATATTTTATACAGAGAAATACAGTAACCCCCCCCCCCTTCCCCGTAAACCGCGCACAATACTTTATTCTAACCACAGGCTCCTCCGGGTGGCGTATAATCACTTTACAGCTATACAGCGTCTCGCATCGCGGCATCCGGCGCAGGTTTATGTCACAAAATCCTCCAAACATCCGACTGAACCGTGATGTGAACGGAGCGCTGATGTCGTCCCCATCTCTGCTTGCTGTGTGTTTACATCCGGCTGGAGCGGTCATTCCGTCACATTTGGCAACAGAACAAACAAAAAAATTGAAATCGCTGATCCGGAACGGTACAATTTCTGCACCAAATACGTGAGAGGCGGCGCCACAGCGGCCATGATGGTCTGTTATATTATATAATACTAGACTGCAGGTGGGGGGAGGGTCCGTCACTAGGGACCTGCCTAAATAACAACCCAATGACAGTTACTAATGGAACCGCCCTCTAGTAACTCTGATAACACATAATGGACACCCCCGGGGAACATCCTCCACAGCAAACCATAGAGCCCCTGGTAACGAGCAGCGGAGCCCCCGGGCTGCACTAGTTAACCAATAATACCCGGGGTGTCAGTGACAGCTCCACCCGTTGCACACTCACCTTGCCGCTGGCCGTGCCGCCGCTCACCCCAATCAGGAAGGGCCGCGGGTGTCCACGCTCCGGGGTCTCCGTGCTCCCTACTAAAGCCATGACCGGGACGACCTGCGGACAGCGCAGAAACTACAACTCCCAGGAGTACCCGGGGGTAGGACGGCCATGAGGGGACGCACTGCACGTATCGCGTATCTGCGTCGCAGGTCATGTGACTGTGAAGAAACGAAAGCGGGGACATGTGACAGGGAGGCGGGGCACACAGCAATGACAGCTGATGGTTATGTTCATTTACAATAAAGTTTTTTTTGTTTCTTATATTTTATTTATATAAGAGAATAAGAGACAATGGTGACCTGAAGATGGAAATTCACACAATGTTCCTCCCAGAGCTGCTGCGAATATCAATGGAATCATCCACAATGAATTTGACGCACTGCTGTGGTTACTACTAGCAACCACTCCTCCCTCCTGCGACATTACCCACGATACATGAATTATTTCCCCAGGCAACGATCATTCGAGGGTGATTTCAAAAATCGTATAGACGCCTTCACACTCCAAACACAACCAGAGCTGCATCCACGACAGTGCTGCTTTCCTGTTCACTCTCAGGTTGCAGAACACAGGGCCAGTAGGATCAGCCCGTCACATTCTCTGCTGCGCTGCATTGCTGGAGCTACAGCTTTTACTACATGCACTATTGCGGTGAGGACTTGGCGTGACCTTGAGTTTAAGGCTCTGTTCACACAGCAAACAAAAACGGCTGTAAAATACGCAGCTTTTCAAGGGAAAACAGCCCCTGATTTTTAGCCGTTTTTTAAACCACAAAAGTTTTTTTTATAATGGTCCATTTTGGATAATGGACTTTCTATTGAGTCCGTCCTCCGATACATTCATTTCAGGAAAAAGCCGAACAGACAGGAAGCGGCGGAGCGCTCACACGAGACCTTCAGCTGCTTCGTTCTAGCGATTGGTGGGGGTCTCAGCGCTCGGA
This sequence comes from Rhinoderma darwinii, assembly GCF_050947455.1. Taxonomy (NCBI): domain Eukaryota; kingdom Metazoa; phylum Chordata; class Amphibia; order Anura; family Rhinodermatidae; genus Rhinoderma; species Rhinoderma darwinii. The sequence goes on from NC_134694.1 coordinate 3,910,931, forward strand.
CCCCCACCAATCCAATCTTCTAACGTCACTATGACATGTCAGAAGTTTGTCAAACATTTAGTTACCCTTTAATGGTAGACTTCCCCTTTAAGAGGTCACTGCGTTCTCATCTCATCCACTGTCAACAACAAATGGCGGCATCCTGCCAGCCTCCGGCTTATACCGTGGGCACCACCCGGGCTAACGGTCATCCCATAAAAGGAGGGGCGACGGAGAAGGTGAATGCGGCGAATTAATTCTGCCGTTCCATCTACTTTCTTCTAAAATCCACAGTAAATCCTAAATTTTGAGTCGCCATTAGCGCCATCATCCAGCTTTTCCAGGATCCTGAATGGCCAAACGGTCTAGTGATGGACAGAGGATGTTTCCGTACACAGCAGTATATCACTCAGGAGTCGGAGAAGCTGGATGAGCTGTACTGGCGGCCATATTGGTCATCACCCAGCTTTCCCAGAGGACGTTTATGTGTTGGAGATTTTTTTGCATTTATTTTAGAAGCATTGCCCTTTAAATCTGATCACCAATCATTGGGGTCTGGATAGGAGCAGCAGCTCAGGGTCAGTTGCCGCTTATCTGATCTGTGTGACCTCGACCAGGCAATTAGTGGCGCTGCGGATGTGGGAACTTCCATTATTCCCAACTACAGAGCGAGGTCATCACTGGGAAAAACTGGCTGCGTAATGTCAGGAGACCGGCGAGAAGTGGGGGGAGGGGAAGATAAAAGAACATTTCCCTTTAAATCCAATTATATGACCTTGAATCATTCTATTCTGTCAATTTGCTAAAAATCCATTCAGTTCCTGGGAAAGCTGGGTGATTACTGATGCGGCCACAGTTATCTCGCAGCTTCCCCTAAATGGTACGGGTAACAAGCAATATGGCCGCCATTCAAGCGCCCACCAGGATCGGTCCTTGTGGACGCTGCACCGTCAGTCTTCTGCTAGAATACCGGATATTCCTGTATAACGGTCTGCAACTTTCTTATAAACTTTATTTTTCAATTCCTCACCATTTTAAGGATTTCTTCTTGCTGTCAGTGAATGGTAACATTCTTGTTTGCGATACTACTCACTGCTGAGGGTTTGTTACAGTCGTATCCAGTCTAGACAATCATCTGTGAACTTCACCGCCTGGACTCCAGACTGATAGATTGTAACAAACCATTAGGACAAGGAGAGAGCTTTGTTTTGTGGATGTGTTTATCTCACAATGAGACTGGATACACTGTAACAGACCCTCAGCTGTGAGAAGAATTAGGTCTCTACAAGCTGAACAACGGTTCAATAAATAGTGGACGCAATTTTAATTTTTTCCTCCCCGTCTTCCAAAGGCCAAAACACTTTTGCATTTCCAGCGACGTCGACGTATGAGACGTGTTTCATCTTTGTGAGTAGAAGGGGGGAAAAAAAAATCCAGAATTCCTCCTTTGTTTTCTTGGGTTTCACTTTTACGAAGTTCAACGTGCAGTAAAAACATCCTGTGCACGTTATTCTGCGGGTCGGTACGATTGTGGCGATAACAAATATGTATCGTTTTATTTAAGTTTCACTGCATTTAAAATACAATGTGTTCTGCGTCGTCACATTCCGAGAGCCATAAAGTTTTTTTCTCCCCATTGATTCGGCGGTGTGACGGCTTATTATTTACGGGGCGAGCTGTCGTTTTTATTAGTTCCTTTTGGGGTACATAAGACTTTTTGATCACTTATTATTTGTATTTTTTTTTGGGGAGGTCACCAAACAGCAGCGATTCTAGAAATGTATTTTTTTTTTTACGGCGTTTACCGAGCGGGTTAAATAACGTTATATTAAGACCGTTATAACGGTTTCTGCCGCTTCCATAAAAGTTTGTTTCGGGGGGGGGGATTTTTTATTTTTTTTTATTAACTTTTAATATTATATTTTGTGTTATATTTAGAAAAAAACGAACTTTAACAGTTTTTTTTTTTACTAGTCTTGCTCAGGGACTTGAACCAGCGATAGTTGGATCGCTTGATCCATATATTGCAATACATATTTCTTTTTTACCAGATCCTATAAAGGTCCTTTTACATCGGCCAATTATCGGGAGACGCTCGTTCATCAGCTGATCGTATCGTTATCGACAGCACATTGTATAAACAGGAAGACGTCCTGCCGACATGATGGTCATGCCTGGGGGCCGGCCATTGGTCATGCCTGGGGGCCGGCCATTGGTCATGCCTGGGGGCCGGCCATTGGTCATGCCTGGGGGCCGGCCATTGGTCATGCCTGGGGGCCGGCCATTGGTCATGCCTGGGGGCCGGCCATTGGTCATGCCTGGGGGCCGGCCATTGGTCATGCCTGGGGGCCGGCCATTGGTCATGCCTGGGGGCCGGCCATTGGTCATGCCTGGGGGCCGGCCATTGGTCATGCCTGGGGGCCGGCCATTGGTCAGGCCTGGGGGCCGGCCATTGGTCAGGCCTGGAGACCAGTAATCGTTACTACAATCGCTCGTCCCCATACATAGCTCCTTGTGAAAGGTTGTCTCGTTGATCGGCGCTCGTTTTCACACCCCATATCAGGCCGTGTAATAGGATCCTAAAGCCCTGACTCTGGCAGGGGTTAATATGAGCACAAATATGTCAGACCTGGGTTTTTCAGTAGGCAACAAGGCTGCGATGATTGCGTCGCAGGGGACCGATGGGGTGTCAGAGGGGCATCCCCCCTCTTTCTCAAGGCTGAGATGACGCGGTCGCTTTTGACTGTGACATCTAAGTGGTGAAATGCGTTACCTCCGAGCCCGGCCGTTGCAGTGAGATCTCGGCTGTAACATACCGCCATAGTGTGGGCTGCTCCATAATCCCCTTTGGCGGCTGTCACGTACCGTAACGCCGCATGTTACCAAGGGGCTAAGGTTTTAAAACTTGGGTTACAAGGTGGCATCGTTTGTCCACAACAGAATTCTTGTTTTAGCTTTTCTTGGGCACAACCTGCATCAAAACTGCAACTTGACTTTGACCCTATAGGTTGTGATGAAGCAGAGCCGGGTAGACGGCACTGCAACAATAGGGATCTCGTCCTGGTTAGCGATTAATCTGACCCCGGCAATCATGGGGTGAGCGGTGACATAACCCCGTACCACGCTCCTATCCGACCTACCTACACCCTTTGTACCATCATGGCATTGAGTAAAATGGTACTGCCAGCCTTCCTGTGAAATCAGCACCAGGAGCGGAGATCGTATTTGCACAGCCTTCCGCAAACAGGTTTGTCAATTATTAATAAGGCAGCAGAGAGCCAGGAAACTGAGACCTGAGAGCGAGGAGGGTGGAGAGAAGACAAGAGGATCAGGACGGAGAAAGGAAGGTACGAGGGGAGACGCCGGGGCAGCAGGGTGGGCACAGAGCAGCGGGCACAAGGATGAGCCACGCTGAAGACCAAGAACAGCAGAATTAATGAGAAGAGGATAAAACTTTACCACAAGTTCCTCCAAGTCCCAGGCAAGGACTGCCAAGACGCTGGGGACCATGACGACTACAGGTACAGCCGGGTAGGGAGATTGTAAGCTCTTGGGCACACACTGACCAGTGCTATCCATGGTTGGTCATATGGGCAGGGACCCAATATATGTAGCGGCAGGGACCCAATATATCAGCTTCTGTCTGACAACCCAGCAGTTGTCAAGCATAAGAATAAAATAATTGAGCTACAATACATGCATGAAGGAGTTGTGGAACTACAATTCCCAGCATGTCCTGACCATATTGGGGATAGTTATACAATGTGCAGTGGACGGGCTCGGGTTTACTTTTAATTCTTACTGACGAGTCCGACTAGTAGTTTCCTGACATCTGACAACCATAACCTTATCATACATTGGAGGGACCTGGTGTTAAAGGGGAACCTGAAATTCTCTCATCCGTGTTCTATTCGTAGCCAACAAGGTGATTTTTATTCAAGTAGACAGAGGTTGTCAGAGCCCCTCCCCATATGACCAGCAGCATTAAATGGAAGGTTATATATTATAAATGAGCGGTCTCTCCCTTACATAGCGCTCGTTAAAGTAATAGAAGAGGGGGTCACAATAATGGGACCCCCCTCAAGTATTCAGCAGCTCCCCGCAGAACAGACAGCGTACATTATAATCAATAGACGCCACGTGACTTATCATTTATCCTGCGGTGCCCCCACTGATAGACGACGACTGCAAGACACGCAGCATAGGGACCCCAAGAACAGTTAGGGTATGTTCACACGGCCTATTTTCGGACCGTAAACGCCCGAAAAAGCGGAAGCAGAACGCCTCCAAACATCTGCCCGTTTATTTCAATGCGAAAACAGCGTTCTGTGCCGGAGCGTTTTTCGCGGCATTTTTTTACACGTAAAAAAACGGCCGCGAAAAAGTGCAAGTCAATTCTTGGGACGTTTTTGGAGCCGTTCTCCATTGACTATCGAAAAAAAGCTCCAAAAATGGCCGTGAAAATCGCGAGTGGCTTAAAAAACGTCTGAAAATCAGGAGCGATTTGCCCTTGAAAACAGCTCCGTATTTTGAGATGTCTTTGAGTTTCCGTGTGACATAATAGTGCTGGAGTGATATAAGAGGAGCGGCTGATATCAGTCACACATGATGTAATGTCTCTGGAGGATATAATAGTGCTGGAGTGTTATAAGATGAGCGGCTGATATCAGTCACATATGATGTAATGTCTCTGGAGGATATAATAGTACTGGAGTGTTATAAGAGGAGAGGCTGATATCAGTCACACATATGATGTAATGTCTCTGGAGGATATAATAGTACTGGAGTGTTATAAGAGGAGCGGCTGATATCAGTCACATATGATGTAATGTCTCTGGAGGATATAATAGTGCTGGAGCGTTATAAGAGGAGCGGCTGATATCAGTCACATATGATGTAATGTCTCTGGAGGATATAATAGTACTGGAGTGATATAAGAGGAGCGGCTGATATCAGTCACACATATGATGTAATGTCTCTGGAGGATATAATAGTACTGGAGTGATATAAGAGGAGCGGCTGATATCAGTCACACATATGATGTAATGTCTCTGGAGGATATAATAGTACTGGAGTGATATAAGAGGAGCGGCTGATATCAGTCACATATGATGTAATGTCTCTGGAGGATATAATAGTGCTGGAGTGATATAAGGGGAGCGGCTGATATCAGTCACACATATGATGTAATGTCTCTGGAGGATATAATAGTACTGGAGTGATATAAGAGGAGCGGCTGATATCAGTCACACATATGATGTAATGTCTCTGGAGGATATAATAGTGCTGGAGTGATATAAGAGGAGCGGCTGATATCAGTCACATATGATGTAATGTCTCTGGAGGATATAATAGTGCTGGAGTGATATAAGAGGAGCGGCTGATATCAGTCACACATATGATGTAATGTCTCTGGAGGATATAATAGTACTGGAGTGATATAAGAGGAGCGGCTGATATCAGTCACATATGATGTAATATCTCTGGAGGATATAATAGTACTGGAGTGATATAAGAGGAGCGGCTGATATCAGTCACATATGATGTAATGTCTCTGGAGGATATAATAGTGCTGGAGTGATATAAGAGGAGCGGCTGATATCAGTCACATATGATGTAATGTCTCTGGAGGATATAATAGTGCTGGAGTGATATAAGAGGAGCGGCTGATATCAGTCACATATGATGTAATGTCTCTGGAGGATATAATAGTGCTGGAGTGATATAAGAGGAGCGGCTGATATCAGTCACATATGATGTAATATCTCTGGAGGATATAATAGTACTGGAGTCATATAAGAGGAGCGGCTGATATCAGTCACACATATGATGTAATGTCTCTGGAGGATATAATAGTACTGGAGTGATATAAGAGGAGCGGCTGATATCAGTCACATATATGATGTAATGTCTGGAGGATATAATAGTGCTGGAGTGATATAAGAGGAGCGGCTGATATCAGTCACATATGATGTAATGTCTCTGGAGGATATAATAGTGCTGGAGTGATATAAGAGGAGCGGCTGATATCAGTCACACATATGATGTAATGTCTCTGGAGGATATAATAGTGCTGGAGTGATATAAGAGGAGCGGCTGATATCAGTCACATATGATGTAATGTCTCTGGAGGATATAATAGTGCTGGAGTGATATAAGAGGAGCGGCTGATATCAGTCACATATGATGTAATGTCTCTGGAGGATATAATAGTACTGGAGTGATATAAGAGGAGCGGCTGATATCAGTCACACATATGATGTAATGTCTCTGGAGGATATAATAGTACTGGAGTGATATAAGATGAGCGGCTGATATCAGTCACATATGATGTAATGTCTCTGGAGGATATAATAGTACTGGAGTGATATAAGAGGAGCGGCTGATATCAGTCACATATATGATGTAATGTCTCTGGAGGATATAATAGTACTGGAGTGATATAAGAGGAGCGGCTGATATCAGTCACACATATGATGTAATGTCTCTGGAGGATATAATAGTACTGGAGTGATATAAGAGGAGCGGCTGATATCAGTCACATATGATGTAATGTCTCTGGAGGATATAATAGTGCTGGAGTAATATAAGAGGAGCGGCTGATATCAGTCACACATATGATGTAATGTCTCTGGAGGATATAATAGTGCTGGAGTGATATAAGAGGAGCGGCTGATATCAGTCACATATATGATGTAATGTCTCTGGAGGATATAATAGTACTGGAGTGATATAAGAGGAGCGGCTGATATCAGTCACATATATGATGTAATGTCTCTGGAGGATATAATAGTACTGGAGTGATATAAGAGGAGCGGCTGATATCAGTCACACATATGATGTAATGTCTCTGGAGGATATAATAGTACTGGAGTGATATAAGAGGAGCGGCTGATATCAGTCACATATGATGTAATGTCTCTGGAGGATATAATAGTGCTGGAGTAATATAAGAGGAGCGGCTGATATCAGTCACACATATGATGTAATGTCTCTGGAGGATATAATAGTGCTGGAGTGATATAAGAGGAGCGGCTGATATCAGTCACACATATGATGTAATGTCTCTGGGGGGATATAATAGTGCTGGAGTGTTATAAGAGGGTCGGCTGATATCAGTCACACATATGATGTAATATCTCTGGAGGATATAATAGTACTGGAGTGATATAAGAGGAGCGGCTGATATCAGTCACATATGATGTAATGTCTCTGGAGATATAATAGTGCTGGAGTGTTATAAGAGGAGCGGCTGATATCAGTCACACATATGATGTAATGTCTCTGGAGGATATAATAGTACTGTAGTGATATAAGAGGAGCGGCTGATATCAGTCACACATATGATGTAATGTCTCTGGAGGATATAATAGTGCTGGAGTGATATAAGAGGAGCGGCTGATATCAGTCACACATATGATGTAATGTCTCTGGAGGATATAATAGTACTGGAGTGATATAAGAGGAGCGGCTGATATCAGTCACACATATGATGTAATGTCTCTGGAGGATATAATAGTACTGGAGTGATATAAGAGGAGCGGCTGATATCAGTCACATATGATGTAATGTCTCTGGAGGATATAATAGTACTGGAGTGATATAAGAGGAGCGGCTGATATCAGTCACACATATGATGTAATGTCTCTGGAGGATATAATAGTGCTGGAGTGATATAAGAGGAGCGGCTGATATCAGTCACATATGATGTAATGTCTCTGGAGGATATAATAGTACTGGAGTGTTATAAGAGGAGCGGCTGATATCAGTCACACATATGATGTGATGTCTCTGGAGGATATAATAGTACTGGAGTGATATAAGAGGAGCGGCTGATATCAGTCACATATGATGTAATATCTCTGGAGGATATAATAGTGCTGGAGTGATATAAGAGGAGCGGCTGATATCAGTCACATATGATGTAATGTCTCTGGAGGATATAATAGTGCTGGAGTGATATAAGAGGAGCGGCTGATATCAGTCACATATGATGTAATGTCTCTGGAGGATATAATAGTGCTGGAGTGATATAAGAGGAGCGGCTGATATCAGTCACATATGATGTAATGTCTCTGGAGGATATAATAGTGCTGGAGTGATATAAGAGGAGCGGCTGATATCAGTCACATATGATGTAATGTCTCTGGAGGATATAATAGTACTGGAGTGATATAAGAGGAGCGGCTGATATCAGTCACACATATGATGTAATGTCTCTGGAGGATATAATAGTACTGGAGTGATATAAGAGGAGCGGCTGATATCAGTCACATATGATATAATGTCTCTGGAGGATATAATAGTACTGGAGGATATAAGAGGAGCGGCTGATATCAGTCACACATATGATGTAATGTCTGGAGGATATAATAGCACTGGAGTGATATAAGAGGAGCGGCTGATATCAGTCACACATATGATGTAATGTCTCTGGAGGATATAATAGTACTGGAGGATATAAGAGGAGCGGCTGATATCAGTCACACATATGATGTAATGTCTCTGGAGGATATAATAGTACTGGAGTGATATAAGAGGAGCGGCTGATATCAGTCACACATATGATGTGATGTCTCTGGAGGATATAATAGTACTGGAGTGATATAAGAGGAGCGGCTGATATCAGTCACACATATGATGTGATGTCTCTGGAGGATATAATAGTGCTGGAGTGATATAAGAGGAGCGGCTGATATCAGTCACATATGATGTAATGTCTCTGGAGGATATAATAGTGCTGGAGTGATATAAGAGGAGCGGCTGATATCAGTCACATATGATGTAATGTCTCTGGAGGATATAATAGTGCTGGAGTGATATAAGAGGAGCGGCTGATATCAGTCACACATGATGTAATGTCTCTGGAGGATATAATAGTACTGGAGTGATATAAGAGGAGCGGCTGATATCAGTCACATATATGATGTAATGTCTCTGGAGGATATAATAGTACTGGAGTGATATAAGAGGAGCGGCTGATATCAGTCACATAAATGATGTAATGTCTCTGGAGGATATAATAGTGCTGGAGTGATATAAGAGGAGCGGCTGATATCAGTCACACATATGATGTAATGTCTCTGGAGGATATAATAGTGCTGGAGTTATATAAGAGGAGCGGCTGATATCAGTCACATATGATGTAATGTCTCTGGAGGATATAATAGTGCTGGAGTAATATAAGAGGAGCGGCTGATATCAGTCACACATATGATGTAATGTCTCTGGAGGATATAATAGTGCTGGAGTGATATAAGAGGAGCGGCTGATATCAGTCACACATATGATGTAATGTCTCTGGGGGGATATAATAGTGCTGGAGTGTTATAAGAGGGTCGGCTGATATCAGTCACACATATGATGTAATATCTCTGGAGGATATAATAGTACTGGAGTGATATAAGAGGAGCGGCTGATATCAGTCACATATGATGTAATGTCTCTGGAGATATAATAGTGCTGGAGTGTTATAAGAGGAGCGGCTGATATCAGTCACACATATGATGTAATGTCTCTGGAGGATATAATAGTACTGGAGTGATATAAGAGGAGCGGCTGATATCAGTCACACATATGATGTAATGTCTCTGGAGGATATAATAGTACTGGAGTGATATAAGAGGAGCGGCTGATATCAGTCACACATATGATGTAATGTCTCTGGAGGATATAATAGTACTGGAGTGATATAAGAGGAGCGGCTGATATCAGTCACATATGATGTAATGTCTCTGGAGGATATAATAGTACTGGAGTGATATAAGAGGAGCGGCTGATATCAGTCACACATATGATGTGATGTCTCTGGAGGATATAATAGTACTGGAGTGATATAAGAGGAGCGGCTGATATCAGTCACATATGATGTAATATCTCTGGAGGATATAATAGTGCTGGAGTGATATAAGAGGAGCGGCTGATATCAGTCACATATGATGTAATGTCTCTGGAGGATATAATAGTGCTGGAGTGATATAAGAGGAGCGGCTGATATCAGTCACATATGATGTAATGTCTCTGGAGGATATAATAGTACTGGAGTGATATAAGAGGAGCGGCTGATATCAGTCACACATATGATGTAATGTCTCTGGAGGATATAATAGTACTGGAGGATATAAGAGGAGCGGCTGATATCAGTCACACATATGATGTAATGTCTCTGGAGGATATAATAGTACTGGAGTGATATAAGAGGAGCGGCTGATATCAGTCACACATATGATGTGATGTCTCTGGAGGATATAATAGTACTGGAGTGATATAAGAGGAGCGGCTGATATCAGTCACATATGATGTAATATCTCTGGAGGATATAATAGTGCTGGAGTGATATAAGAGGAGCGGCTGATATCAGTCACATATGATGTAATGTCTCTGGAGGATATAATAGTGCTGGAGTGATATAAGAGGAGCGGCTGATATCAGTCACATATGATGTAATGTCTCTGGAGGATATAATAGTGCTGGAGTGATATAAGAGGAGCGGCTGATATCAGTCACATATGATGTAATGTCTCTGGAGGATGTAATAGTACTGGAGTGATATAAGAGGAGCGGCTGATATCAGTCACACATATGATGTAATGTCTCTGGAGGATATAATAGTACTGGAGTGATATAAGAGGAGCGGCTGATATCAGTCACACATATGATGTAATGTCTCTGGAGGATATAATAGTGCTGGAGTGATATAAGAGGAGCGGCTGATATCAGTCACATATGATGTAATGTCTCTGGAGGATATAATAGTGCTGGAGTGTTATAAGAGGAGCGGCTGATATCAGTCACACATATGATGTAATGTCTCTGGAGGTATAATAGTGCTGGAGTGATATAAGAGGAGCGGCTGATATCAGTCACACATATGATGTAATGTCTCTGGAGGATATAATAGTACTGGAGTGTTATAAGAGGAGCGGCTGATATCAGTCACATATGATGTAATGTCTCTGGAGGATATAATAGTGCTGGAGTGATATAAGAGGAGCGGCTGATATCAGTCACATATGATGTAATGTCTCTGGAGGATATAATAGTACTGGAGTGTTATAAGAGGAGCGGCTGATATCAGTCACATATGATGTAATGTCTATGGAGGATATAATAGTGCTGGAGTGTTATAAGAGGAGCGGCTGATATCAGTCACACATATGATGTAATGTCTCTGGAGGATATAATAGTACTGGAGTGATATAAGAGGAGCGGCTGATATCAGTCACACATATGATGTAATGTCTGGAGGATATAATAGTACTGGAGTGATATAAGAGGAGCGGCTGATATCAGTCACATATGATGTAATGTCTCTGGAGGATATAATAGTGCTGGAGTGATATAAGAGGAGCGGCTGATATCAGTCACATATGATGTAATGTCTCTGGAGGATATAATAGTGCTGGAGTAATATAAGAGGAGCGGCTGATATCAGTCACATATGATGTAATGTCTCTGGAGGATATAATAGTATTGGAGTTATATAAGAGGAGCGGCTGATATCAGTCACACATATGATGTAATGTCTCTGGAGGATATAATAGTGCTGGAGTAATATAAGAGGAGCGGCTGATATCAGTCACATATGATGTAATGTCTCTGGAGGATATAATAGTGCTGGAGTGATATAAGAGGAGCGGCTGATATCAGTCACATATGATGTAATGTCTCTGGAGGATATAATAGTGCTGGAGTGATATAAGAGGAGCGGCTGATATCAGTCACACATATGATGTAATGTCTCTGGAGGATATAATAGTACTGGAGTGATATAAGAGGAGCGGCTGATATCAGTCACACATGATGTAATGTCTCTGGAGGATATAATAGTACTGGAGTGATATAAGAGGAGCGGCTGATATCAGTCACATATGATGTAATGTCTCTGGAGGATATAATAGTGCTGGAGTGATATAAGAGGAGCGGCTGATATCAGTCACATATGATGTAATGTCTCTGGAGGATATAATAGTACTGGAGTGATATAAGAGGAGCGGCTGATATCAGTCACATATGATGTAATGTCTCTGGAGGATATAATAGTGCTGGAGTGATATAAGAGGAGCGGCTGATATCAGTCACACATATGATGTAATGTCTCTGGAGGATATAATAGTACTGGAGTGATATAAGAGGAGCGGCTGATATCAGTCACACATATGATGTAATGTCTCTGGAGGATATAATAGTACTGGAGTGATATAAGAGGAGCGGCTGATATCAGTCACATATGATGTAATGTCTCTGGAGGATATAATAGTACTGGAGTGATATAAGAGGAGCGGCTGATATCAGTCACACATATGATGTGATGTCTCTGGAGGATATAATAGTACTGGAGTGATATAAGAGGAGCGGCTGATATCAGTCACATATGATGTAATATCTCTGGAGGATATAATAGTGCTGGAGTGATATAAGAGGAGCGGCTGATATCAGTCACATGTGATGTAATGTCTCTGGAGGATATAATAGTGCTGGAGTGATATAAGAGGAGCGGCTGATATCAGTCACATATGATGTAATGTCTCTGGAGGATATAATAGTGCTGGAGTGATATAAGAGGAGCGGCTGATATCAGTCACATATGATGTAATGTCTCTGGAGGATATAATAGTACTGGAGTGTTATAAGAGGAGCGGCTGATATCAGTCACATATGATGTAATGTCTATGGAGGATATAATAGTGCTGGAGTGTTATAAGAGGAGCGGCTGATATCAGTCACACATATGATGTAATGTCTCTGGAGGATATAATAGTACTGGAGTGATATAAGAGGAGCGGCTGATATCAGTCACACATATGATGTAATGTCTGGAGGATATAATAGTACTGGAGTGATATAAGAGGAGCGGCTGATATCAGTCACACATATGATGTAATGTCTCTGGAGGATATAATAGTGCTGGAGTAATATAAGAGGAGCGGCTGATATCAGTCACATATGATGTAATGTCTCTGGAGGATATAATAGTGCTGGAGTGATATTAGGGAGCGGCTGATATCAGTCACACATATGATGTAATGTCTCTGGAGGATATAATAGTACTGGAGTGATATAAGAGGAGCGGCTGATATCAGTCACATATGATGTAATGTCTCTGGAGGATATAATAGTACTGGAGTGATATAAGAGGAGCGGCTGATATCAGTCACACATATGATGTAATGTCTCTGGAGGATATAATAGTTCTGGAGTGATATAAGAGGAGCGGCTGATATCAGTCACACATATGATGTAATGTCTCTGGAGTGATATAAGAGGAGCGGCTGATATCAGTCACATATGATGTAATGTCTCTGGAGGATATAATAGTACTGGAGTGATATAAGAGGAGCGGCTGATATCAGTCACACATATGATGTAATGTCTCTGGAGGATATAATAGTGCTGGAGTGTTATAAGAGGAGCCGCTGATATCAGTCACATATGATGTAATGTCTCTGGAGGATATAATAGTGCTGGAGTGATATAAGAGGAGCGGCTGATATCAGTCACATATATGATGTAATGTCTCTGGAGGATATAATAGTGCTGGAGTGATATAAGAGGAGTGGCTGATATCAGTCACACATATGATGTAATGTCTGGAGGATATAATAGTGCTGGAGTGATATAAGAGGAGCGGCTGATATCAGTCACACATATGATGTAATGTCTCTGGAGGATATAATAGTACTGGAGTGATATAAGAGGAGCGGCTGATATCAGTCACATATGATGTAATATCTCTGGAGGATATAATAGTACTGGAGTGATATAAGAGGAGCGGCTAATATCAGTCACACATATGATGTAATGTCTCTGGAGGATATAATAGTACTGGAGTGATATAAGAGGAGCGGCTGATATCAGTCACACATATGATGTAATGTCTCTGGAGGATATAATAGTACTGGAGTGATATAAGAGGAGCGGCTGATATCAGTCACATATGATGTAATGTCTCTGGAGGATATAATAGTACTGGAGTGATATAAGAGGAGCGGCTGATATCAGTCACACATATGATGTAATGTCTCTGGAGGATATAATAGTACTGGAGTAATATAAGAGGAGCGGCTGATATCAGTCACATATGATGTAATGTCTCTGGAGGATATAATAGTGCTGGAGTGATATAAGAGGAGCGGCTGATATCAGTCACATATGATGTAATGTCTCTGGAGGATATAATAGTGCTGGAGTGATATAAGAGGAGCGGCTGATATCAGTCACATATGATGTAATGTCTCTGGAGGATATAATAGTGCTGGAGTGATATAAGAGGAGCGGCTGATATCAGTCACACATATGATGTAATGTCTGGAGGATATAATAGTACTGGAGTGATATAAGAGGAGCGGCTGAGATCAGTCACATATGATGTAATGTCTCTGGAGGATATAATAGTGCTGGAGTGATATAAGAGGAGCAGCTGATATCAGTCACATATATGATGTAATGTCTCTGGAGGATATAATAGTGCTGGAGTGTTATAAGAGGAGCGGCTGATATCAGTCACACATATGATGTAATGTCTCTGGAGGATATAATAGTACTGGAGTGATATAAGAGGAGCGGCTGATATCAGTCACACATATGATGTAATGTCTCTGGAGGATATAATAGTACTGGAGTGATATAAGAGGAGCGGCTGATATCAGTCACATATGTTGTAATGTCTCTGGAGGATATAATAGTACTGGAGTGATATAAGAGGAGCGGCTGATATCAGTCACACATATGATGTAATGTCTCTGGAGGATATAATAGTGCTGGAGTGTTATAAGAGGAGCGGCTGATATCAGTCACATACGATGTAATGTCTCTGGAGGATATAATAGTACTGGAGTGTTATAAGAGGAGCGGCTGATATCAGTCACATACGATGTAATGTCTCTGGAGGATATAATAGTACTGGAGCGTTATAAGAGGAGCGGCTGATATCAGTCACACATATGAAGTAATGTCTCTGGAGGATATAATAGTACTGGAGTGATATAAGAGGAGCGGCTGATATCAGTCACATATGATGTAATGTCTCTGGAGGATAGAATAGTGCTGGAGTGTTATAAGAGGAGCGGCTGATATCAGTCACACATATGATGTAATGTCTCTGGAGGATATAATAGTACTGGAGTGATATAAGAGGAGCGGCTGATATCAGTCACACATGATGTAATGTCTCTGGAGGATATAATAGTACTGGAGTGATATAAGAGGAGCGGCTGATATCAGTCACATATGATGTAATGTCTCTGGAGGATAGAATAGTGCTGGAGTGTTATAAGAGGAGCGGCTGATATCAGTCACACATATGATGTAATGTCTCTGGAGGATATAATAGTACTGGAGTGATATAAGAGGAGCGGCTGATATCAGTCACACATATGATGTAATGTCTCTGGAGGATATAATAGTACTGGAGTGATATAAGAGGAGCGGATGATATCAGTCACATATGTTGTAATGTCTCTGGAGGATATAATAGTACTGGAGTGATATAAGAGGAGTGGCTGATATCAGTCACATATGATGTAATGTCTCTGGAGGATATAATAGTGCTGGAGTGATATAAGAGGAGCGGCTGATATCAGTCACACATATGATGTAATGTCTCTGGAGGATATAATAGTACTGGAGTGATATAAGAGGAGCGGCTGATATCAGTCACACATATGATGTAATGTCTCTGGAGGATATAATAGTACTGGAGTGTTATAAGAGGAGCGGCTGATATCAGTCACATATGATGTAATGTCTCTGGAGGATATAATAGTACTGGAGTGATATAAGAGGAGCGGCTGATATCAGTCACACATATGATGTAATGTCTCTGGAGGATATAATAGTACTGGAGTGATATAAGAGGAGCGGCTGATATCAGTCACATATGATGTAATGTCTCTGGAGGATATAATAGTACTGGAGTGATATAAGAGGAGCGGCTGATATCAGTCACACATATGATGTAATGTCTCTGGAGGATATAATAGTGCTGGAGTGTTATAAGAGGAGCCGCTGATATCAGTCACATATGATGTAATGTCTCTGGAGGATATAATAGTGCTGGAGTGATATAAGAGGAGCGGCTGATATCAGTCACATATATGATGTAATGTCTCTGGAGGATATAATAGTGCTGGAGTGATATAAGAGGAGTGGCTGATATCAGTCACACATATGATGTAATGTCTCTGGAGGATATAATAGTACTGGAGTGATATAAGAGGAGCGGCTGATATCAGTCACACATATGATGTAATGTCTCTGGAGGATATAATAGTACTGGAGTGATATAAGAGGAGCGGCTGATATCAGTCACATATGATGTAATATCTCTGGAGGATATAATAGTTCTGGAGTGATATAAGAGGAGCGGCTGATATCAGTCACACATATGATGTAATGTCTCTGGAGGATATAATAGTACTGGAGTGATATAAGAGGAGCGGCTGATATCAGTCACATATGATGTAATGTCTCTGGAGGATATAATAGTACTGGAGTGATATAAGAGGAGCGGCTGATATCAGTCACACATATGATGTAATGTCTCTGGAGGATATAATAGTACTGGAGTGATATAAGAGGAGCGGCTGATATCAGTCACATATGATGTAATGTCTCTGGAGGATATAATAGTACTGGAGTGATATAAGAGGAGTGGCTGATATCAGTCACATATGATGTAATGTCTGGGGGATATAATAGTGCTGGAGTGTTATAAGAGGAGCGGCTGATATCAGACTCACATATGATGTAATGTCTCTGGAGGATATAATAGTGCTGGAGTAATATAAGAGGAGCGGCTGATATCAGTCACACATATGATGTAATGTCTCTGGGGGATATAATAGTACTGGAGTGATATAAGAGGAGCGGCTGATATCAGTCACACATATGATGTAATGTCTCTTGAGGATATAATAGTGCTGGAGTGATATAAGAGGTGCGGCTGATATCAGTCACATATGATGTAATGTCTCTGGAGGATATAATAGTACTGGAGTGATATAAGAGGAGCGGCTGATATCAGTCACACATATGATGTAATGTCTCTGGAGGATATAATAGTACTGGAGTGATATATGAGGAGCGGCTGATATCAGTCACACATATGATGTAATGTCTCTGGAGGATATAATAGTGCTGGAGTGTTATAAGAGGAGCGGCTGATATCAGTCACACATATGATGTAATGTCTCTGGAGGATATAATAGTACTGGAGTGATATAAGAGGAGCGGCTGATATCAGTCACACATATGATGTAATGTCTCTGGAGGATATAATAGTACTGGAGTGTTATAAGAGGAGCGGCTGATATCAGTCACATACGATGTAATGTCTCGAGGATATAATAGTACTGGAGCGTTATAAGAGGAGCGGCTGATATCAGTCACATATATGATGTAATGTCTCTGGAGGATATAATAGTACTGGAGTGATATAAGAGGAGCGGCTGATATCAGTCACATACGATGTAATGTCTCGAGGATATAATAGTACTGGAGCGTTATAAGAGGAGCGGCTGATATCAGTCACACATATGATGTAATGTCTCTGGAGGATATAATAGTGCTGGAGTGTTATAAGAGGAGCGGCTGATATCAGTCACATATGATGTAATGTCTCTGGAGGATATAATAGTACTGGAGTGATATAAGAGGAGCGGCTGATATCAGTCACACATATGATGTAATGTCTCTGGAGGATATAATAGTGCTGGAGTGTTATAAGAGGAGCGGCTGATATCAGTCACATATGATGTAATGTCTCTGGAGGATATAATAGTACTGGAGTGTTATAAGAGGAGCGGCTGATATCAGTCACATACGATGTAATGTCTCTGGAGGATATAATAGTACTGGAGCGTTATAAGAGGAGCGGCTGATATCAGTCACACATATGAAGTAATGTCTCTGGAGGATATAATAGTACAGGAGTGTTATAAGAGGAACGGCTGATATCAGTCACATATGATGTAATGTCTCTGGAGGATATAATAGTACTGGAGTGATATAAGAGGAGCGGCTGATATCAGTCACACATATGATGTAATGTCTCTGGAGGATATAATAGTACTGGAGTGATATAAGAGGAGCGGCTGATATCAGTCACACATATGATGTAATGTCTGGAGGATATAATAGTACTGGAGTGATATAAGAGGAGCGGCTGATATCAGTCACATATGATGTAATGTCTCTGGAGGATATAATAGTACTGGAGTGATATAAGAGGAGCGGCTGATATCAGTCACATATGATGTAATGTCTGGAGGATATAATAGTACTGGAGTGTTATAAGAGGAGCGGCTGATATCAGTCAGTCACACATATGATGTAATGTCTCTGGAGGATATAATAGTACTGGAGTGATATAAGAGGAGTGGCTGATATCAGTCACATATGATGTAATGTCTCTGGAGGATATAATAGTACTGGAGTGATATAAGAGGAGCGGCTGATATCAGTCACACATGATGTAATGTCTCTGGAGGATATAATAGTGCTGGAGTGATATAAGAGGAGCCGCTGATATCAGTCACACATATGATGTAATGTCTCTGGAGGATATAATAGTGCTGGAGTGATAGAGGAGCGGCTGATATCAGTCACACATATGATGTAATGTTTCTGGAGGATATAATAGTACTGGAGTGATAAGAGGAGCGGCTGATATCAGTCACACATATGATGTAATGTCTCTGGAGGATATAATAGTACTGGAGTGATATAAGAGGAGCGGCTGATATCAGTCACATATGATGTAATGTCTCTGGAGGATATAATAGTACTGGAGTGATATAAGAGGAGTGGCTGATATCAGTCACATATGATGTAATGTCTCCGGAGGATATAATAGTACTGGAGTGATATAAGAGGAGCGGCTGATATCAGTCACACATATGATGTAATGTCTGGAAGATATAATAGTGCTGGAGTGATATAAGAGGAGCGGCTGATATCAGTCACACATATGATGTAATGTCTGGAAGATATAATAGTGCTGGAGTGATATAAGAGGAGCGGCTGATATCAGTCACACATATGATGTAATGTCTCTGGAGTATATAATAGTACTGGAGTGTTATAAGAGGAGCGGCTGATATCAGTCACATATGATGTAATGTCTCTGGAGATATAATAGTGCTGGAGTGTTATAAGAGGAGCGGCTGATATCAGTCACATATGATGTAATGTCTCTGGAGGATATAATAGTGCTGGAGTGATATAAGAGGAGCGGCTGATATCAGTCACACATATGATGTAATGTCTCTGGAGGATATAATAGTACTGGAGTGATATAAGAGGAGCGGCTGATATCAGTCACATATGATGTAATGTCTCTGGAGGATATAATAGTGCTGGAGTGATATAAGAGGAGCGGCTGATATCAGTCAGATATATGATGTAATGTCTCTGGAGGATATAATAGTACTGGAGTGATATAAGAGGAGCGGCTGATATCAGTCACACATGTGATGTAATGTCTCTGGAGGATATAATAGTACTGGAGTGATATAAGAGGAGCGGCTGATATCAGTCATATATATGATGTAATGTCTCTGGAGGTACTCAGCACTGGAGTTATGTGGGGGGGGGCAGGTAAGTTTTTAACCCCTCCGGACAATTATCCTATTGAAGAACACTACAGTCACCTCTCCACAGCCTCAAACTGCTGATAACAGAGAATGAGCGCTATTGTTATGGGCTGCATCTTATAAGTCTTGTTCAGCCACGTGATCAGGATCTCACATTATTGCACACGCTCGGTCTTTTATCTCCATCGGTCAGTGTAAACCCATAAAATGTCACATTTCACCCCAAAAATTCTGCCACTGCTCCTATATGAAGTCTATACAGGGTGAAAAGTTTGGGGTTCTCAGTACCAGTTCAGAGCAGAGAATTCTTCCTCCATGTTTTATCACTGTTCCTCCTCTTGGCTCTTTCTTCAGCCGTTCTCACCACAAGACGATCTCCTCAACTTCCCGTATACTGATCCAAATACATCCTCTGGGAATAAGAGAGAAATAAATCACAGACCGAAAGATGAACAGAAGCATGAGAGCAAAATAATGGGAATGAGAATATACAACATCCCCTGAACTGGTCACATCCATATTCTTGTATATAGGGGCAGTATTATAGTAGTTATATTCTTGTATATAGGAGCAGTATTATAGTAGTTATATTCTTGTATATAGGAGGCAGTATTATAGTAGTTATATTCTTGTATATAGGGGGCAGTATTATAGTAGTTATATTCTTGTATATAGGGGGCAGTATTATAGTAGTTATATTCTTGTATATAGGGGGCAGTATTATAGTAGTTATATTCGTGTATATAGGGGCAGTATAATAGTAGTTATATTCTTGTATATAAGAGCAGTATTATAGTAGTTATATTCTTGTATATAGGAGCAGTATTATAGTAGTTATATTCTTGTATATAGGAGCAGTATTATAGTAGTTATATTCTTGTATATAGGAGCAGTATTATAGTAGTTATATTCTTGTATATAGGGGGCAGTATTATAGTAGTTATATTCTTGTATATAGGGGGCAGTATTATAGTAGTTATATTCTTGTATATAGGGGGCAGTATTATAGTAGTTATATTCGTGTATATAGGGGCAGTATAATAGTAGTTATATTCTTGTATATAGGAGCAGTATTATAGTAGTTATATTCTTGTATATAGGAGCAGTATTATAGTAGTTATATTCTTGCATATAGGAGCAGTATTATAGTAGTTATATTCTTGTATATAGGAGCAGTATTATAGTAGTTATATTCTTGTATATAGGAGCAGTATTATAGTAGTTATATTCTTGTATATAGGAGCAGTATTATAGTAGTTATATTCTTGTATATAGGAGCAGTATTATAGTAGTTATATTCTTGTATATAGGAGGCAGTATTATAGTAGTTATATTCTTGTATATAGGGGGCAGTATTATAGTAGTTATATTCTTGTATATAGGGGGCAGTATTATAGTAGTTATATTCTTGTATATAGGGGGCAGTATTATAGTAGTTATATTCTTGTATATAGGGGGCAGTATTATAGTAGTTATATTCGTGTATATAGGGGCAGTATAATAGTAGTTATATTCTTGTATATAAGAGCAGTATTATAGTAGTTATATTCTTGTATATAGGAGCAGTATTATAGTAGTTATATTCTTGTATATAGGAGCAGTATTATAGTAGTTATATTCTTGTATATAGGAGCAGTATTATAGTAGTTATATTCTTGTATATAGGAGCAGTATTATAGTAGTTATATTCTTGTATATAGGAGCAGTATTATAGTAGTTATATTCTTGTATATAGGAGCAGTATTATAGTAGTTATATTCTTGTATATAGGAGCAGTATTATAGTAGTTATATTCTTGTATATAGGAGGCAGTATTATAGTAGTTATATTCTTGTATATAGGGGGCAGTATTATAGTAGTTATATTCTTGTATATAGGGGGCAGTATTATAGTAGTTATATTCTTGTATATAGGGGCAGTATTATAGTAGTTATATTCTTGTATATAGGGGGCAGTATTATAGTAGTTATATTCTTGTATATAGGGGCAGTATTATAGTAGTTATATTCTTGTATATAGGAGCAGTATTATAGTAGTTATATTCTTGTATATAGGAGCAGTATTATAGTAGTTCTATTCTTGTATATAGGGGCAGTATTATAGTAGTTATATTCTTGTATATAGGGGCAGTATTATAGTAGTTATATTCTTGTATCTAGGAGCAGTATTATAGTAGTTATATTCTTGTATCTAGGAGCAGTATTATAGTAGTTATATTCTTGTATCTAGGAGGCAGTATTATAGTAGTTATATTCTTGTATATAGGGGGCAGTATTATAGTAGTTATATTCTTGTATATAGGAGCAGTATTATAGTAGTTATATTCTTGTATCTAGGAGCAGTATTATAGTAGTTATATTCTTGTATATAGGAGGCAGTATTATAGTAGTTATATTCTTGTATATAGGGGGCAGTATTATAGTAGTTATATTCTTGTATATAGGAGCAGTATTATAGTAGTTATATTCTTGTATATAGGAGCAGTATTATAGTAGTTATATTCTTGTATATAGGAGCAGTATTATAGTAGTTATATTCTTGTATATAGGAGCAGTATTATAGTAGTTATATTCTTGTATATAGGAGGCAGTATTATAGTAGTTATATTCTTGTATATAGGGGGCAGTATTATAGTAGTTATATTCTTGTATATAGGGGGCAGTATTATAGTAGTTATATTCTTGTATATAGGGGGCAGTATTATAGTAGTTATATTCTTGTATATAGGGGGCAGTATTATAGTAGTTATATTCGTGTATATAGGGGCAGTATAATAGTAGTTATATTCTTGTATATAAGAGCAGTATTATAGTAGTTATATTCTTGTATATAGGAGCAGTATTATAGTAGTTATATTCTTGTATATAGGAGCAGTATTATAGTAGTTATATTCTTGTATATAGGAGCAGTATTATAGTAGTTATATTCTTGTATATAGGAGCAGTATTATAGTAGTTATATTCTTGTATATAGGAGCAGTATTATAGTAGTTATATTCTTGTATATAGGAGCAGTATTATAGTAGTTATATTCTTGTATATAGGAGCAGTATTATAGTAGTTATATTCTTGTATATAGGAGCAGTATTATAGTAGTTATATTCTTGTATATAGGAGCAGTATTATAGTAGTTATATTCTTGTATATAGGAGCAGTATTATAGTAGTTATATTCTTGTATATAGGAGGCAGTATTATAGTAGTTATATTCTTGTATATAGGGGGCAGTATTATAGTAGTTATATTCTTGTATATAGGGGGCAGTATTATAGTAGTTATATTCTTGTATATAGGGGCAGTATTATAGTAGTTATATTCTTGTATATAGGGGGCAGTATTATAGTAGTTATATTCTTGTATATAGGGGCAGTATTATAGTAGTTATATTCTTGTATATAGGAGCAGTATTATAGTAGTTATATTCTTGTATATAGGAGCAGTATTATAGTAGTTCTATTCTTGTATATAGGGGCAGTATTATAGTAGTTATATTCTTGTATATAGGGGCAGTATTATAGTAGTTATATTCTTGTATATAGGAGCAGTATTATAGTAGTTATATTCTTGTATCTAGGAGCAGTATTATAGTAGTTATATTCTTGTATATAGGAGGCAGTATTATAGTAGTTATATTCTTGTATATAGGGGGCAGTATTATAGTAGTTATATTCTTGTATATAGGGGGCAGTATTATAGTAGTTATATTCTTGTATATAGGGGCAGTATTATAGTAGTTATATTCTTGTATATAGGGGGCAGTATTATAGTAGTTATATTCTTGTATATAGGGGCAGTATTATAGTAGTTATATACTTGTATATAGGGGGCAGTATTATAGTAGTTATATTCTTGTATATAGGGGCAGTATTATAGTAGTTATATACTTGTATATAGGGGGCAGTATTATAGTAGTTATATTCTTGTCCATAGGGGGCAGTATTATAGTAGTTATATTCTTGTATATAGGGGGCAGTATTATAGTAGTTATATTCTTGTATATAGGGAGCAGTATTATAGTAGTTATATTCTTGTATATAGGAGCAGTATTATAGTAGTTATATTCTTGTATATAGGAGCAGTATTATAGTAGTTATATTCTTGTATATAGGGGGCAGTATTATAGTAGTTATATTCTTGTATATAGGGAGCAGTATTATAGTAGTTATATTCTTGTATATAGGAGCAGTATTATAGTAGTTATATTCTTGTATATAGGGGACAGTATTGTAGTAGTTATATTCTTGTATATAGGGGCAGTATTATAGTAGTTATATTCTTGTATGTAGGGGGCAGTATTATAGTAGTTATATTCTTGTATATAGGGGCAGTATTATAGTAGTTATATACTTGTATATAGGGGGCAGTATTATAGTAGTTATATTCTTGTCCATAGGGGGCAGTATTATAGTAGTTATATTCTTGTATATAGGGGGCAGTATTATAGTAGTTATATTCTTGTATATAGGGAGCAGTATTATAGTAGTTATATTCTTGTATATAGGGGGCAGTATTATAGTAGTTATATTCTTGTATATAGGGGGCAGTATTATAGTAGTTATATTCTTGTATATAGGGGGCAGTATTATAGTAGTTATATTCTTGTATATAGGGGACAGTATTATAGTAGTTGTATTCTTGTATATAGGGAGCAGTATTATAGTAGTTATATTCTTGTATATAGGAGCAGTATTATAGTAGTTATATTCTTGTATATAGGGGACAGTATTATAGTAGTTGTATTCTTGTATATAGGAGCAGTATTATAGTAGTTATATTCTTGTACATAGGGGGCAGTATTATAGTGGTTATATTCTTGTATATAGGAGCAGTATTATAGTAGTTATATTCTTGTATATAGGGGATATAGTTATAGGGGATATAGGGGATATAGTTATATTATAGTAGTTATATTCTTGTATATAGGAGCAGTATTATAGTAGTTATATTCTTGTATATAGGGACATTATTATAGTAGTTATATTCTTGTATATAGGGGCAGTATTATAGTAGTTATATTCTTGTATATAGAGGCAGTATTATAGTAGTTATATTCTTGTATATAGGAGCAGTATTATAGTAGTTATATTCTTGTATATAGGAGCAGTATTATAGTAGTTACATTCTTGTATATAGGGGGCAGTATTGCAGTAGTTATATTCTTGTATATAGGGGGCAGTATTATAGTAGTTATATTCTTGTATATAGGGGCAGTATTATAGTAGTTATATTCTTGTATATAGAGTCAGTATTATAGTAGTTATATTCTTGTATATAGGGGGAGTATTATAGTAGTTATATTCTTGTATATAGGGACATTATTATAGTAGTTATATTCTTGTATATAGGAGCAGTATTATAGTAGTTATATTCTTGTATATAGGGGATATAGTTATAGGGGATATAGGGGATATAGTTATATTATAGTAGTTATATTCTTGTATATAGGAGCAGTATTATAGTAGTTATATTCTTGTATATAGGGACATTATTATAGTAGTTATATTCTTGTATATAGGGGCAGTATTATAGTAGTTATATTCTTGTATATAGAGGCAGTATTATAGTAGTTATATTCTTGTATATAGGAGCAGTATTATAGTAGTTATATTCTTGTATATAGGAGCAGTATTATAGTAGTTACATTCTTGTATATAGGGGGCAGTATTGCAGTAGTTATATTCTTGTATATAGGGGGCAGTATTATAGTAGTTATATTCTTGTATATAGGGGCAGTATTATAGTAGTTATATTCTTGTATATAGAGGCAGTATTATAGTAGTTATATTCTTGTATATAGGGGGAGTATTATAGTAGTTATATTCTTGTATATAGGGGTAGTATTATAGTAGTTATATTCTTGTATATAGGAGCAGTATTATAGTAGTTATATTCTTGTATATAGGGGCAGTATTATAGTAGTTATATTCTTGTATATAGGGGTAGTATTATAGTAGTTATATTCTTGTATATAGGGACATTATTATAGTAGTTATATTCTTGTATATAGGGGGCAGTATTATAGTAGTTATATTCTTGTATATAGGAGCAGTATTATAGTAGTTATATTCTTGTATATAGGAGCAGTATTATAGTAGTTTTATTCTTGTATATAGGGACATTATTATAGTAGTTATATTCTTGTATATAGGGGCAGTATTATAGTAGTTATATTCTTGTATATAGGAGCAGTATTATAGTAGTTATATTCTTGTATATAGGAGCAGTATTATAGTAGTTATATTCTTGTACATAGGGGCAGTATTATAGTAGTTATATTCTTGTACATAGGAGCAGTATTATAGTAGTTATATTCTTGTATATAGGGGGCAGTATTATAGTAGTTATATTCTTGTATATAGGGAGCAGTATTATAGTAGTTATATTCTTGTATATAGGGGCAGTATTATAGTAGTTATATTCTTGTATATAGGGGTAGTATTATAGTAGTTATATTCTTGTATATAGGAGCAGTATTATAGTAGTTATATTCTTGTATATAGAGGCAGTATTATAGTAGTTATATTCTTGTATATAGGGGCAGTATTATAGTAGTTATATTCTTGTATATAGGGGTAGTATTATAGTAGTTATATTCTTGTATATAGGAGCAGTATTATAGTAGTTATATTCTTGTATATAGGAGGCAGTATTATAGTAGTTATATTCTTGTATATAGGGTGCAGTATTATAGTAGTTATATTCTTGTATATAGGGAGCAGTATTATATTAGTTATATTCTTGTATATAGGAGCAGTATTATAGTAGTTATATTCTTGTATATAGGAGCAGTATTATAGTAGTTATATTCTTGTATATAGGGGCAGTATTATAGTAGGTATATTCTTGTATATAGGGGCAGTATTATAGTAGTTCTATTCTTGTATATAGGGGCAGTATTATAGTAGGTATATTCTTGTATATAGGGGGCAGTATTATAGTAGTTATATTCTTGTATATAGGGGCAGTATTATAGTAGGCATATTCTTGTATATAGGAGCAGTATTATAGTAGTTATATTCTTGTATATAGGGGGCAGTATTATAGTAGTTATATTCTTGTATATAGGGGCAGTATTATAGTAGGTATATTCTTGTATATTGGGACAGTATTATAGTAGTTATATTCTTGTATATAGGGGCAGCATTATAGTAGTTATATTCTTGTATATAGGGACAGTATTATAGTAGTTATATTCTGGTCCATAGGGGGCAGTATTATAGTAGTTATATTCTTGTATATAGGGGCAGTATTATAGTAGTTATATTCTTGTATATAGGGAGGCAGTATTATAGTAGATTCTTGTATATAGGGGGCAGTATTATAGTAGTTATATTCTTGTATATAGGGGGCAGTATTATAGTAGTTATATTCTTGTATATAGGGGGCAGTATTATAGCAGTTATATTCTTGTACATAGGGGGCAGTATTATAGTAGTTATATTCTTGTATATAGGGTGCAGTATTATAGTAGTTATATTCTTGTATATAGGGAGCAGTATTATAGTAGTTATATTCTTGTATATAGGAGCAGTATTATAGTAGTTATATTCTTGTATATAGGGGCAGTATTATAGTAGGTATATTCTTGTATATAGGGGCAGTATTATAGTAGTTCTATTCTTGTATATAGGGGCAGTATTATAGTATGTATATTCTTGTATATAGGGGGCAGTATTATAGTAGTTATATTCTTGTATATAGGGGCAGTATTATAGTAGGCATATTCTTGTATATAGGAGCAGTATTATAGTAGTTATATTCTTGTATATAGGGGGCAGTATTATAGTAGTTATATTCTTGTATATAGGGGCAGCATTATGGTAGTTATATTCTTGTATATAGGGACAGTATTATAGTAGTTATATTCTGGTCCATAGGGGGCAGTATTATAGTAGTTATATTCTTGTATATAGGGGCAGTATTATAGTAGTTATATTCTTGTATATAGGGAGGCAGTATTATAGTAGTTAGATTCTTGTATATAGGGGGCAGTATTATAGTAGTTATATTCTTGTATATAGGGGGCAGTATTATAGTAGTTATATTCTTGTATATAGGGGGCAGTATTATAGTAGTTATATTCTTGTATATAGGGGGCAGTATTATAGCAGTTACATTCTTGTACATAGGGGGCAGTATTATAGTAGTTATATTCTTGTATATAGGAGCAGTATTATAGTAGTTATATTCTTGTATATAGGAGCAGTATTATAGTAGTTATATTCTTGTATATAGGGGACAGTATTATAGTAGTTGTATTCTTGTATATAGAGGCAGTATTATAGTAGTTATATTCTTGTATATAGGGGGCAGTATTATAGTAGTTATATTCTTGTATATAGGGGGCAGTATTATAGTAGTTCTATTCTTGTATATAGGGAGCAGTATTATAGTAGTTATATTCTTGTATATAGGGGCAGTATTATAGTAGTTATATTCTTGTATATAGGGGTAGTATTATAGTAGTTATATTCTTGTATATAGGAGCAGTATTATAGTAGTTATATTCTTATATATAGGGGCAGTATTATAGTAGTTATATTCTTGTATATAGAGGCAGTATTATAGTAGTTATATTCTTGTATATAGGGGCAGTATTATAGTAGTTATATTCTTGTATATAGGGGTAGTATTATAGTAGTTATATTCTTGTATATAGGAGGCAGTATTATAGTAGTTATATTCTTGTATATAGGAGCAGTATTATAGTAGTTATATTCTTGTATATAGGGAGCAGTATTATATTAGTTATATTCTTGTATATAGGAGCAGTATTATAGTAGTTATATTCTTGTATATAGGAGCAGTATTATAGTAGTTATATTCTTGTATATAGGAGCAGTATTATAGTAGTTATATTCTTGTATATAGGGAGCAGTATTATATTAGTTATATTCTTGTATATAGGAGCAGTATTATAGTAGTTATATTCTTGTATATAGGGGCAGTATTATAGTAGTTATATTCTTATATATAGGGGCAGTATTATAGTAGTTATATTCTTGTATATAGGGGCAGTATTATAGTAGTTATATTCTTATATATAGGGGCAATATTATAGTAGTTATATTCTTGTATATAGAGGCAGTATTATAGTAGTTATATTCTTGTATATAGGGGCAGTATTATAGTAGTTATATTCTTGTATATAGGGGCAGTATTATAGTAGGTATATTCTTGTATATAGGGGCAGTATTATAGTAGGTATATTCTTGTATATAGGGGCAGTATTATAGTAGGTATATTCTTGTATATAGGGGGCAGTATTATAGTAGTTCTATTCTTGTATATAGGGGCAGTATTATAGTAGGTATATTCTTGTATATAGGAGCAGTATTATAGTAGTTATATTCTTGTATATAGGGGCAGTATTATAGTAGTTATATTCTTGTATATAGGGGCAGTACTATAGTAGGTATATTCTTGTATATAGGGACAGTATTATAGTAGTTATATTCTTGTATATAGGAGCAGTATTATAGTAGTTATATTCTTGTATATAGGGACAGTATTATAGTAGGTATATTCTTGTATATAGGGGCAGTATTATAGTAGGTATATTCTTGTATATAGGAGCAGTATTATAGTAGTTATATTCTTGTATATAGGAGCAGTATTATAGTAGTTATATTCTTGTATATAGGGGGCAGTATTATAGTAGTTATATTCTTGTATATAGGGGCAGTATTATAGTAGGTATAGTCTTGTATATAGGGATAGTATTATAGTAGTTATATTCTTGTATATAGGGACAGTATTATAGTAGTTATATTCTGGTCCATAGGGGGCAGTATTATAGTAGTTATATTCTTGTATATAGGGGCAGTATTATAGTAGTTATATTCTTGTATATAGGGAGGCAGTATTATAGTAGTTATATTCTTGTATATAGGGGTAGTATTATAGTAGTTATATTCTTGTATATAGGGGTAGTATTATAGTAGTTATATTCTTGTATATAGAGGCAGTATTATAGTAGTTATATTCTTGTATATAGGGACAGTATTATAGTAGTTATATTCTTGTATATAGGGGGCAGTATTATAGTAGTTATATTCTTGTATATAGGGGGAGTATTATAGTAGTTATATTCTTGTATATAGGGGGAGTATTATAGTAGTTATATTCTTGTATATAGGGGTAGTATTATAGTAGTTATATTCTTGTATATAGGAGTAGTATTATAGTAGTTATATTCTTGTATATAGGGGCAGTATTATAGTAGTTATATTGTATATAGGGGGCAGTATTATAGTAGTTATATTCTTGTATAGAGGGGGCAGTATTATAGTAGTTATATTCTTGTATAGAGGGGGCAGTATTATAGTAGTTATATTCTTGTATATAGGGGGCAGTATTATAGTAGTTATATTCTTGTATATAGGGGGCAGTATTATAGTAGTTATATTCTTGTATATAGGGGACAGTATTATAGTAGTTATATTCTTGTATATAGGAGCAGTATTATAGTAGTTATATACTTGTATATAGGGGCAGTATTATAGTAGTTATATTCTTGTATATAGGGGGCAGCATTATAGTAGTTATATTCTTGTATATAGGGGGCAGTATTATAGTAGTTATATTCTTGTATATAGGAGCAGTATTATAGTAGTTATATTCTTGTATATAGGGGGAAGTATTATAGTAGTTATATTCTTGTATATAGGGGACAGTATTATAGTAGTTATATTCTTGTATATAGGGTGCAGTATTATAGTAGTTATATTCTTGTATATAGGAGCAGTATTATGGTAGTTATATTCTTGTATATAGGGGCAGTATTATAGTAGTTATATTCTTGTATATAGAGGGAGTATTATAGTAGTTATATTCTTGTATATAGAGGGAGTATTATAGTAGTTATATTCTTGTATATAGGGGGCAGTATTATAGTAGTTATATTCTTGTATATAGGGGCAGTATTATAGTAGTTATATTCTTGTATATAGAGGCAGTATTATAGTCGTTATATTCTTGTATATAGGGACTAGTATTATAGTAGTTATATTCTTGTATATAGGGGCAGTATTATAGTAGTTATATTCTTGTATATAGGGGGCAGTATTATAGTAGTTATTTTCTTGTATATAGGGTGCAGTATTATAGTAGTTATATTCTTGTATATAGGGGCAGTATTATAGTAGTTATATTCTTGTATATAGAGGCAGTATTATAGTAGTTATATTCTTGTATATAGGGACTAGTATTATAGTAGTTATATTCTTGTATATAGGGAGCAGTATTATAGTAGTTATATTCTTGTATATAGGGGCAGTATTATAGTAGTTATATTCTTGTATATAGGAGGCAGTATTATAGTAGTTATATTCTTGTATATAGGAGCAGTATTATAGTAGTTATATTCTTGTATATAGGGGCAGTATTATAGTAGTTATATTCTTGTATATAGGAGCAGTATTATAGTAGTTATATTCCTGTATATAGGGGACTAGTATTATAGTAGTTATATTCTTGTATATAGGGGCAGTATTATAGTAGTTATATTCTTGTATATAGGAGCAGTATTATAGTAGTTATATTCTTGTATATAGGGGTCAGTATTATAGTAGTTATATTCTTGTATATAGGGGCAGTATTATAGTAGTTATATTCTTGTATATAGGAGCAGTATTATAGTAGTTATATTCTTGTATATAGGGGTCAGTATTATAGTAGTTATATTCCTGTATATAGGGGACTAGTATTATAGTAGTTATATTCTTGTATATAGGGGCAGTATTATAGTAGTTATATTCTTGTATATAGGAGCAGTATTATAGTAGTTATATTCTTGTATATAGGGGTCAGTATTATAGTAGTTATATTCTTGTATATAGAGGCAGTATTATAGTAGTTATATTCCTGTATATAGGGGACTAGTATTATAGTAGTTATATTCTTGTATATAGGGGCAGTATTATAGTAGTTATATTCTTGTATATAGGAGCAGTATTATAGTAGTTATATTCTTGTATATAGGGGTCAGTATTATAGTAGTTATATTCTTGTATATAGGGGCAGTATTATAGTAGTTATATTCTTGTATATAGGAGCAGTATTATAGTAGTTATATTCTTGTATATAGGGGTCAGTATTATAGTAGTTATATTCTTGTATATAGGGGCAGTATTATAGTAGTTATATTCTTGTATATAGGAGCAGTATTATAGTAGTTATATTCTTGTATATAGGGGCAGTATTATAGTAGTTATATTCTTGTATATAGGGGCAGTATTATAGTAGTTATATTCTTGTATATAGGGGCAGTATTATAGTAGTTATATTCTTGTATATAGAGGCAGTATTATAGTAGTTATATTCTTGTATATAGGGGGCAGTATTATAGTAGTTATATTCTTGTATATAGGGGGCAGTATTATAGTAGATATATTCTTGTATATAGAGGTAGTATTATAGTAGTTATATGCTTGTATATAGGGGGCAGTATTATAGTAGTTATATACTTGTATATAGGGGGGCAGTATTATAGTAGTTATATTCTTGTATATAGGGGGGCAGTATTATAGTAGTTATATTCTTGTATATAGGGGGGCAGTATTATAGTAGTTATATTCTTGTATATAGGAGCAGTATTATAGTAGTTATATTCTTGTATATAGGGGCAGTATTGTAGTTATAGTCTTGTAGACGGTATATATTGTAGATTCATGTGACTAGGAATGTTATAATGGATACTGATGGTCTCTGGGTACGGACGCGGCAGTGTGACCTCTGATTGGATGACAGCACCTTGTTTCATGCCGCTCGCCCTTGGTTTACAGGGAAGCTCAGAGCAGGAGATTACAAGGAGTAAAGTTCACATTATACTGGAGAGAACAGTCAAGTAAGGGAATAAAATGATCAATTCTGTGAAAAAAAACTAAATTGCAGTGATTTTCTCATCTGACACTTTACACTAAAGGAAAACTAAACAGCAGGAAAGGTTCAGGGATTATCCTGGATTATAGGGAAATCCACGAAAAGCTCCTCTAATCAGAATTTGCTAAAAATAACAATCCCAGTAAATATCAGTCCTGGAGTTGTCCTCGTCTGATAAGTCATCAGTTATATCAGTTTCTGGGAATGCTGGGTGTCCATCGTTATGTCATTCTTACGTTTTTAAGGGTTGTCACCAAGCTTTCCGGAGTCCTGAATAGTCCAATAATGTATTAGAGCAGGAGTGTGATCTGTATCATTGGATAGTCAGGAACATTTACCATTCAGGACCTTAGGAAAAGCTGAATGGCAACCCCTATGGAAGCTGTAACGGTAATAATATTGGTGGTCACTCAGCTTTCCCAGAAACAGATATTGATTTCGTGACACTGTTTCTTTTGTATGTCCCGACTTAATCTTGTTGGTATCGGCAGCCATATTGATAATAGAATTCCTCTACATGGACAAAAGTATTGGGACAGCTCCACATTCCACCTCCAGGATGTTTTAGGACGTCCTATTCTACATCTATAGACATTAATCTGGAGTTGTTCCCCCTTTGCAGTAAAACATCTTCCACTCTTCTTTCTTTCTACAAGATCTTAGTATCTGCAGGAGCTTTCGCCCCCTCATCCAGAAGATCATGTGTGAGGTCAGACACTGATGTTGGGGGAGGGGGCCGGGCTCTATCTCCATTCTAGTTCATCCCAAAGGTATTGGATGGGGTTGAGGTCAAGATCTTCCACACAAAACTCCCTCCAATCAACCAACCAAGTGACCAACCAACCAGTCATGTCTTTATGGATGTTGTACATTGGGGCGCTGTCATGGGGAGCAGAAAAGACTGAACCCCAAACTGTTCCCACAAAGTTGGAAGCTACAAAATGTCCAAAATTAAGAATTGCCTTCACTGGAACTAAGGGGCCGACCCCTGAATTCACCAAAACCAGACTCGTCCATTTGATAGAGAAGCGTCACTCCGCATAACACGCTGCTCCAGAGTCCAGTGGTGGCGGCTTTACACCCCTCCATCTGACGCTTGGCATTGTGCTTGGTGATGTATGGCTGGCATGCAGCTGCTCGGCCCCCGTGCCATGAAACTCCCGGGCACAGTGTGCGGGTGTTAATACCAGGGGAGGTCTGTACTCTGCGGTTATGGAGTCAGCGGAGTGTTGGTGACTTTTCTGCACTTGCTCCTCAGCACTCGGCCCCCCGCTCTGTAGCTTTACGTGGTCTGCACTTCGTGGCTGTGATGCGGCGGTTATTTCCACTTTACTATAATATCAGTCACAGGTGATGGGGGGAGATCAAGGAGGGAGGAAGTTTCCGGAAATGACGTGTTACACCGGTGACGTCCTAGCACAGGACCGCGCTGGAGGTCACTGATCTTTTTTATACAGGAGAACAAACAGCGAAAATCTTATCAGCAAAGGAGCGAATATATAACTCGTCCTGAGAGCAAAGGTACCGGCCATAGAAAGTGATTACCCCTGACAGCGCTGCCAGTGACAGCGACATGAAGGAAATCTGATAAGAAGCCGCAGCAAAGGGAACGAAAGCGACAGAAATAATAATCCAGCTATAAATAAAACGAGGCGTCCGGTCCTATGTATATAACTCTTAATACCTGTATAATGACAAGTTCTACAATTTTCTAATAGACTTTGTGCGTCAATTCCTTACCATTTTCAGGATCTCTGCTTGCTGTCAATAAATGGCAACATTCAAATTTACACCCAGAGGTTAAAATCCCATCCTGACCTAACACTTTCACACAGCTGACTGTTTGCTACTATTAAATCCAGGCTGGACAATTCTTTGAGTCTGGACAACATTCTGATACATTTTACCTGCACCGATACATTGTAACGAACTATCAGTCCTGCAGAGAGATTTGTGGTGATGTGTTTAGCGCACAGAGGACATGACTGTAGCCACATGAGAAATGAGAACTATTAGTCAGGGCTGGATTTTAGTTTGCGGATGAAAAACAATGTTTCCATTCACTGACAGCAAGTTGGAAAAAATCATCATTTTAAGCACTATTAGAATTGTATGAGAAAATTGCTATCACTGGTCCTGCTCCCTTTATCAGCGAACGCATTTCTAGTGCAGAAGCCGTATATTGTAGGCAGTTTAGACTGACTTGCATTGTATTCTTTGTCAGGATGTTTACTAGGTTGCCGCAGACAATACGAATGAAATTAACCTAGATTTTATATTAATTCTGCAGAAATGGAGGTTCCGATCCAACAGGAGAGAAGTGGAGATACGGCAGAAATGAGCCAAAGAGCTGACACTCCACGCCCTGGAAACGTCCAATCACCTGTACAGCCCAAGAATACATCAGAGGAGCCGAAAGGAATAGAGAACACAGGATTTGTTGGGGACCCCCCACCTTATTCTCCCCCAGACCCAAAGATTGCCCATCTCTTGTACCCAAGTTACCCAGCGAACTTCTCCGGGAATATGCCAGTCTACTACCAGTCAGGACCCACAATGCCCAATGTCTACACTCAGCAGAACCTGCCGCCAGGATCGTACCCGTATATCATAGTAAGAGATGTAACATTCTGTTCTATCTGTCCCTGGTAAAGCTGGGTGACCACCAATAGGGCCACCATTATAGTCCACTCAGCTTTATCAGACCCCTGAATGGCCAACCTGTGCTGCATTATGGGGGTGAGGGACAGGTCAATGCATCATTATACAGATTTGATATTCAGGGGTCTGGGAAAGCTGAGTAACATTGTATTGATAAATGTCCACTATGGTAAGGGGAGGTATACACGGTCAATGTAGAACACACTGTGACAATGAGGTCTGCTCCAACTGCGCATTAACCCATCATTTATCAGTACCGGTGCGGTGAGATGCCGGCCGTGCACGCTCGTGTAAAGGGTTAACTGCGCACCTTCCCTGAGAAACAAGATCTCGGAGGCGGCTCCTTATCCGGGAGGACGGTGAATTATTTATGCCCAAAGGATCCAGCCCGGCGCACCGCGACCCTGCAAGGAGATCGGCCTAGTCCTCATATGTCCATATTAATTCACGCCCCTTTAAATTTGAATTGCGACATTTTTTTTTGTATGTGACCCCCATTATGTCCGATATTGTTAGTCTTGGGGTTTCGTTGATACCGCCATTGCTTCTCCGCAGAACGACAGCTCCCTGGGTGCGCCGCCTTCACCGCCGGAAGCGAGGACCAAGGACTACATGGTGGAGTCGGTTCTCGTTACATTCTTCTGCTGCTTCTTGACGGGAATCATTGCGGTGGTCTACTCGCATGAGGTGAGATACAAGACCGTGGGGGAGGGGCGAGAGGGGACCCCATTCTGACGCCTTAAAGGGGAAGTCTTTAATGCCATCAATCTCAAGGCAGAATTACGCCATTGTGCTCCCGTCAACACAGGGAACATCGCCGGAGTAATCAATTGTGGAGAAGCCCTTTAAATCCAGGTCCCGTGAGAGATCACGGCGGCAAGCAAATCACAGATCAGACGTCAATTATTCAGAACGGAAAAAAGCAAATCCGGCCGGCAGCAATAATGTAAAGCATCTAATATTAATGGGGTAAATAGGGCGGCCCCAGATATCGGCTCACCCACTGGAGATATTAACCCCGCAATAACAGGGCGTCCAGGCCTTAAAGGGCAGTTTGACACCCCAGTCCTACGCCAGGTTCCCCTGTAAACGGAGAATTATACAGCACCCATTAAAATAAATGTATCTGTCCGTGCAATGTATGGATATGTAGGGTCCCGGAAACCGGCTCCTTGTAGTGAGGGGTAAGAACGGGGGTCCCGTCTAATAATTAATAGTGAATATTAAATAACACAACTCTATAATGACCCGACAAGTTTAGCGATTTTTTTTTATTAGGTGTAGCTTGCTGTTATTACCTGGAAACTGTCAGCAAGCTGCTGTTGATGGATCTGCTATTCTTATTAGGTGCACTTCTGGGGGTCTGATTGGTGCAGCAGGATGCAGGTATACCCTAAGTGGAATACAAGCAGCACCAGCGTACACAACCTCACATATATAAACTTAGTAATGTTTCTAGTAGAAACCATCATATTGCAACGCCGACATATTGTACGAACGACAGTGATACACGCTCCAGCTATAGTCTTATAATCCGGCTGAGGGAGCCCCCTAGTGGCACAGACCATAAATAGCATGTCTCTATGAAGCTCATTCTCACCCACCTGTCTCTTCTCCAGACCCGGACAGCGCTGAGCAGAGGCGACATCCTGCAGGCTCAGGAGTCCTCCCGCAAGGCTCGCTCCCTCGTCCTCTTCAGCCTGCTCTTCGGAGTCTTCATCTCCATCAGTTGGATCATTTACGTGGTGGTGACCATTTTCTTATGATGGAGAAGAAATCGCTAATAAACTGTAAAAAAAGAACCTACTGCAGCGATCAAATATCACACGTCACCCTGCCGACCCTAATCCTCTACATCACCCCCAATAACTGGGGTGACGGGGGAGAACCCCAGGATGATTACTGTATGCTGATCAGGCCATAGAGCCATGTGTATATGTATAGAAAAGATGGAAATAAAATGGATTTATTTTTTTTATCAATCTCAAGTCTCCAAAAAACGAGACACAAACTGAACTACACGAAGCTGCTACGTCTAAGGACGTCCCGAGGGATAAAGATCCGCAACTTTCTAACATACTTGGTATTTTAATTCCTCAGTCTAAATTCTCTGCTTGCCATCAGTGAATGGAACCCTCGTCACCTAACTGAAAACCAGTCCTGACCTAGTACTGATGCACTGCCTAGATTTATTTTATTTTTTTAATTTAGTAGTGAGATGTAGTATGTTTCTATTCACTGACAGCAAGCAGGGAATTGAAAAAGTATATTTGAAAATGCCAGAATTTTTTATTAGGTAACGAATACAATTTATTTAATTAGAACTGGAAAAGTAGAAACGTAGGTGAATGGATAATAAGTAAATACATAAACACAGCGCCACCTACTGGACCACATGCGAAATACGCACAGAACTGAAAAAAATGTGGATGCCGAATCACGATTGGAGCTGAAAATTAACTCTCTTGGGGTGAATTAAACATTCTTTTGGCGTCATTGTGAATAAAAATGCATTTATCAGGTCCCTCCACCACTTTCTGCCATTTATCAATAGCTGCGGTGTTGGGGATTACGACGCTCTCCACGCGCAGATTACACGCAAGTACCACAGAGCGGCACGTCAGGGCTTATTAAATAGGCCTCACTGAATTTGGGCTGAACGGGTAGGGGCTTAACCAAGGAGTCAGGGCAGCAGTGGGGGAGGGCTCCTTCTGCAGACAGTTGCCTGAAGTCCGGACTGCAGTAGGAGAATTGCTGGGAATTTTTTGTGTACTTTCTATATTTACCGTCCCTTTAAAAGAGATTTTACACAGTAGCCAGGCCCATACGAAGCAATTTACATTCTATGGAAATTCAGCAGCTACTAGCGTCTCCGTAGGGAGCATAATCTTTCAGCAGCCGTGCCCAGACATCCAGCTCACAGGACGGCGCCTCATCCCGAGAGCCGCAGAGACACTCAGGTAACAGTGTGAACGCGCCTATAGATAAGTTGTCATAGTAGATAATACTTGCCTGCTACGCGCTGCAGCTCTGTAGCCTTCCTATAATACTATAGTGACCGGAAACCATTCTCCAAACTGCACTGGAAAACTGAAACACAGACTGGGAGAGGATGTGAATACTGAGGGCAGCCATAGACAGAAGTGTCACCTGTCCGATGTTCCGGGAAGACCCCCAACCAAGGTCATTGCTAGATTAGAGACCATCTCCCTCCATACAGACCCCCAGTTACAAGGCTGGGTCTATAGGGGGGGGATCTGCAGGATGACCTGACATGGTGGGTGGTCCTCGCCGCAGCCTGGTCTGTCCGTACATCCCCAGCCAAACAATACCCCACGTGACATCCCACAGTTCTCACATCCAATCCTGCCATCAGTTATAGGAACTTTTTTAGAACGGCTCCTTTTACGTATGAGACGCTGCGGAACCCAAGAAGCGAAGAACGAACAGACGTTTAAAACATTTATTTGACCTCCTGTGAGGCGATCCGCAGGCCCCACTGCTTCCTGGTAATTTCCGCTATACGCGGATTCTTCGCCGTGTTCCTCTATGTACATTACACGCTCAGTCTCTGTATACTTGTCATGCAACAGCATAAAAAAAATAGAATAATAATAATACATATCACATTGCGCCGCCTCCCCTCCCCCCTGAAAACAGAACACTGATATTTACAGGAGCTGCTCGCCGCTGCCCTCTGCTGGGGGTGCAGGGCAAAACATATAGTTCATAATGAAAAACTTCTTGGCAAAAAGGAAAAAAAAATAAAATAATAACTTTGGGCTCCACATCAGGCCGTTTCTTTGCGGACGTCCCGTTAGTCAGGTCTTCTTCTCTGGGGAGGTCTGCACAAGTCACTAGAACCACAGCACGAAATCCAATATGTCTAACCTTCCGCTGATGTGTAAACAGGAGAACGGTCCGTAAGGAGACGGATGGCACCGAGAGTTGTGTTTGGCCTCACCGGGTTGGTGGTAAGTTAGCGTACGACAAGACAACGGTCGACATGGCCAACCGAATCATTGGGAGGTGTCCGTGACAATGGATAAATATGACGAATGACCCCCCCCCCTCCTCTCCCTTTAGTCTCCACCTTCAGGTCAGAGATCCCGAATATTCAGCGTCCTCTGGGCAGCGTTGCCCATTTTGCTCACTTTAGGTTTTCTCATCTCTTTCTGTCTTTCGCCGTGTGACGTTACGAGGTTTGATTTTCAGGGAGAGTTCCCATAAAGCTTCTTCGGCCAGGTGGTCGCTGAAGTCGTTGAAGAAAGAGATGATGTCATCATTCCGGCGGATTTCATAATGACTGTAGGGATAAAATAATCATAAAAAATACATTATAATGACGATTTAAGGTCAGAGGCGATGACGACGAGGCAGATCCCTCCTTAAAGGAGGTCTCCGCTTTGGACAATCCCCACTTGTTAGAAGGAACCCTTGACAATAAATTGATCAAAGTGCCCACTTGCTGAGATCCCCAGCGATCATCCGTGAGGGAAACCTGGCAAGAAGTGTTCGGTTTCTCTGCAGCGCCACCGCAGGAGAAATGAAGTATTACACAGTGTCCATTCATATCAATGTGTTGTGTGTGTAATACAGGACGGGTCCTCCAGAGACGCTCTAAGAGACCGCTCTCCACTCTGGCCAAGAGATGAGGATCCTGAGCAGAGGATCCTGAGCAGAGGACCCCTCTCTATTACCCAGAATTCCCTAATAGGGTGTAGGACTATGGGTTTTCTTACGATGCCTTTAACTAAGCATTTGCAGCAGGTTTACGGAAAGGGCCGATGTCCGGTCGTCTGTGAATAAAGCTTAAGCATTTTATAATGAGAAGCTCTACAACTATCTAGTAGACTTTGTTAAAATTTTTCACCATTTTCAAGATCTCTGCTTGCTGCTGAAAACCCTTTACAAAAGATAAGACTTCTCACAACTGCGGGTTCGTTACATTTGTATCCAGTCTAGACAATCCTCTGTGAGCTAAAACACATCAGCAGCACAAATCTTTCTCCTGTCCTGACAGTTTGCTACAATGTATCAGTGCAGCTAAAATGTATCAGCCTGGAGTTCAAGCTCATATAGGATAATCTAGACTGAATACAATTAAACCAAACCCTCAGCTGTGAGAAGTATTAGGTCTGTCCAGGTTTTCAGCTTCTGAATGTAAGCAAGAATGTCCCCATTCATTGACAGCAAGCAGGGAGCTTGAAAAATAAATGAGGAATCGAAATGCAAAGTATATTAGAGAGGTGCAGAACTTTTCATTAAGCCGGTGTACTGGTTTATGGCAGCTTGGGATGGGTATTGATGCAATACGTGACGTCTGCGCCATAACAATGCCCATTGTGCCCGCTGCGTTAACCCTTTAACATCTGATAGTTGGTGTATTTCAAGTGTCCATTGTCTCTGTAACAGTGGAGCTTTATATACAGACATGATCTACATAGAGCTATGACGTGTGTGGGGCGGGGGGGGGACGGGGGTGACAGACCGGATGGGGAATTGCAGATTGACGCTGCACTTACGCCTGCTGGAATCGCCTCATGCTGTCCAGGATGTTGAACTGCTGCCATCGTTTGGAGAAGTTCACCTTCCCGTCAATGTGGTCTGGATTCCCCAGGTGCACGAAGGTGAGGTCTTGTAAGATCAGACCCCTGCAAACAGACAAAACACAATGTGATATGTACAATAAGAATGAAGTGTACGCAATGCCGCCATGTCACGCCATCACTGCGCCATTTGGATGAAACGTAATGTCACACAGTGTACAGATGGTTTATAGGGATCCTTTAATAGACTAAGAAAAAAAACCAGACACTTACAGGTAGGGTATACACGGGGGCTCCACGTCAGAGAGCGCGGCGCGGTACGCCCGGAAGGAGGAGGAGCTGTCGATCAGGGTGCAGTATTCAGCAAGGCCCTACGAGAAAGAACATGAGATTTAGGCCTTGTTCACACGGCGTGTTGTGAGGTGTAGGACGCGTCGAAAAACGCATGCTTTATGCTTCCCATTGACATCAATGGAAAAGTACATTGTAGCGCAGAAGACGCTTTTTTCTTTCTATGTACGCGTTTAAAAAATAAAATAATTAGTGGCAGGTCAATTCTTGGCGCATAAAACGCACGTAATTCCCATAGTCAATGAGAGTCCTAATCACGCACCCAAAAAACGTGCCAAGAACGCCTGTACTTTAACAATCGCTTTACATAAACGCTAGCGTTTTTGACACGTTTACACCGTTTGTTTTTTTAGCGCCTTTCTCAACAAGGTCTTAATGCAGGAAAACGTCCGACATCGCTGTCAGCAGAGGAGGACTGCAGGAGCCTCACCTCCGACGTCTGCTTCTGCCATTCGAGCCGCCGGATGGGTGCAGAGTCCAGCGCGGACAGGATGGCGAGGTAGGAGTTAAAGTTGTTCAGTTTCCGCAGATGCTGCAAAGCAAAAAAAAATATTAAAAAAAGTTAATAAAAAATAAAATAAAGCTTAATCTTTGAATAATGGAAAATTCTGCAGCTTTCTATTAAGACTGTATTTTAATGCCTAATCATTTTCAAGACCTCTGCTTGCGGTCAGTGAATGGGAACATTTTTGTTTACACCCAGAGGCTGAAATCCTGCACAGATCTAATTTTTCTCACATCTCTAATCCCACTGCGTCTGCAACGTACGTTCGGGGTATGCCACAAGACTGTCCTGCCGGCATACATCGAGGAGGCATGTGCAGGAATACCATTTTATTTATTGCATGGAATGTTTTTTTCTTTTCTAACGAGTCCCTATTAGCAACATTTGCCCCCATATGCCTATACAGTGGCGGAAATACTTCTAACAAACATCTCCGACGGAAGGCTCAAAAGCAGTGAATAGAACCTAAGCTACCATTTTTGCGTTGCTGCTCTCCCTGTGGCTCATACAGGAGGAAGTGGAGTGAGGGACCCCCCCCCCTCTATGTGACGTTATATGGCATAAGCACAGGGGCTGTTTTCATAAAGCTATAAAGAAAACCCTCATCCGGCCACAGCGCAGGGAGGATGGGGATCCAGTAAGGACGGTGTCAAGGAAGTAAATCCGGCGATCATTTTCCCTGCACGTTATCGGATTATCTGATCGTCTGTTACTCACTTTCATAATTTTGATGAATTTTAGTAGTAGCCTCTCGCGGTCCTGCGCCTTCTCCTGCAGCATGATGATGGAGCGCACCCTGGGGAGGAGGAGAAGATGATCATTTGCACCTTTCATTCCATATATGTGTTACATTTGTGTCTATTCTATAGATGTGTTACATTTGTGTCTATTCTATAGATGTGTTACACTTGTGTCTATTCTATCGATGTGTTACATTTGTGTCTATTCTATAGATGTGTTACACTTGTGTCTATTCTATAGATGTGTTACATTTGTGTCTATTCTATAGATGTGTTACATTTGTGT
The DNA here is from genome assembly GCF_050947455.1 of Rhinoderma darwinii. NCBI lineage: Eukaryota > Metazoa > Chordata > Amphibia > Anura > Rhinodermatidae > Rhinoderma > Rhinoderma darwinii. Next base: position 3,953,474 of record NC_134694.1, read on the forward strand.
CTATTCTATAGATGTGTTACATTTGTGTCTATTCTATAGATGTGTTACATTTGTGTCTATTCTATAGATGTGTTACACTTGTGTCTATTCTATCGATGTGTTACATTTGTGTCTATTCTATAGATGTGTTACACTTGTGTCTATTCTATAGATGTGTTACACTTGTGTCTATTCTATAGATGTGTTACACTTGTGTCTATTCTATAGATGTGTTACACTTGTGTCTATTCTATAGATGTGTTACATTTGTGTCTATTCTATAGATGTGTTACATTTGTGTCTATTCTATAGATGTGTTACACTTGTGTCTATTCTATAGATGTGTTACACTTGTGTCTATTCTATAGATGTCTTACATTTGTGTCTATTCTATAGATGTGTTACATTTGTGTCTATTCTATAGATGTGTTACACTTGTGTCTATTCTATAGATGTCTTACATTTGTGTCTATTCTATAGATGTGTTACATTTGTGTCTATTCTATAGATGTGTTACATTTGTGTCTATTCTATAGATGTGTTACATTTGTGTCTATTCTATAGATGTGTTACACTTGTGTCTATTCTATAGATGTGTTACATTTGTGTCTATTCTATCGATGTGTTACACTTGTGTCTATTCTATCGATGTGTTACATTTGTGTCTATTCTATAGATGTGTTACACTTGTGTCTATTCTATAGATGTGTTACACTTGTGTCTATTCTATCGATGTGTTACACTTGTGTCTATTCTATCGATGTGTTACACTTGTGTCTATTCTATAGATGTGTTACATTTGTGTCTATTCTATAGATGTGTTACACTTGTGTCTATTCTATAGATGTGTTACATTTGTGTCTATTCTATAGATGTGTTATATTTGTGTCTATTCTATAGATGTGTTACATTTGTGTCTATTCTATCGATGTGTTACATTTGTGTCTATTCTATCGATGTGTTACATTTGTGTCTATTCTATCGATGTGTTACACTTGTGTCTATTCTATCGATGTGTTACACTTGTGTCTATTCTATCGATGTGTTACACTTGTGTCTATTCTATCGATGTGTTACACTTGTGTCTATTCTATAGATGTGTTACACTTGTGTCTATTCTATAGATGTGTTACACTTGTGTCTATTCTATAGATGTGTTACACTTGTGTCTATTCTATAGATGTGTTACACTTGTGTCTATTCTATAGATGTGTTACACTTGTGTCTATTCTATAGATGTGTTACACTTGTGTCTATTCTATAGATGTGTTACACTTGTGTCTATTCTATAGATGTGTTACACTTGTGTCTATTCTATAGATGTGTTACACTTGTGTCTATTCTATAGATGTGTTACACTTGTGTCTATTCTATAGATGTGTTACACTTGTGTCTATTCTATAGATGTGTTACACTTGTGTCTATTCTATAGATGTGTTACACTTGTGTCTATTCTATAGATGTGTTACACTTGTGTCTATTCTATAGATGTGTTACACTTGTGTCTATTCTATAGATGTGTTACACTTGTGTCTATTCTATAGATGTGTTACACTTGTGTCTATTCTATAGATGTGTTACACTTGTGTCTATTCTATAGATGTGTTACACTTGTGTCTATTCTATAGATGTGTTACACTTGTGTCTATTCTATAGATGTGTTACACTTGTGTCTATTCTATAGATGTGTTACATTTGTGTCTATTCTATAGATGTGTTACACTTGTGTCTATTCTATAGATGTGTTACACTTGTGTCTATTCTATAGATGTGTTACACTTGTGTCTATTCTATAGATGTGTTACACTTGTGTCTATTCTATAGATGTGTTACACTTGCGTCTATTCTATAGATGTGTTACATTTGTGTCTATTCTATAGATGTCTTACATTTGTGTCTATTCTATAGATGTGTTACATTTGTGTCTATTCTATAGATGTGTTACACTTGTGTCTATTCTATAGATGTGTTACATTTGTGTCTATTCTATCGATGTGTTACATTTGTATATATATATCTGTGATACATTGGTCCCTCCAGATCTCGTACCAATAGGACATGTTGTTGAAATGCTCGGTGAACTGGGTCAGATTTGGACTCTTCTCTTCATTTTGTTCTTTTGCCCATAGTAAGACCTCAGGAATCTGTGAAGGGAAGATCATAGGGTAAGAGTTTGGGCGATCACCGGGTGCTGTCCGCGTGGTATGGTGACTATGGGCGATCAGCAGACTGCGGCATGGGAACAAATCTCTCCGCCATTCCCTCTGCCCGTACCTCAATTTTGTAGAAGAGTTCTGCGTCCAGAAGCGTCAGCTGCTCCGCGATCTCATGACTGTGGAAATCGTGCAACGTTCCTGGTCTGGAATAAGAAGGAAGAACTTACAAGATGGCAGTCACGTAAGATCCCCGAAGATACTGGAGGATCAGTTATATAGACAGCTGCCTGGTGGTAGTGCAGTACTGTGGGGTCTCAAAGCGATTTTCCCAACGACACCCCCTCCCCCACCTCTGAGGCTCCACTCCACAGTCGTTATGTGTCAGTATCCTGATCTTATTTTTCACAAATCAGGTCTCCATGTCCTACTGGGCTTGTGAATATACACAAAAGTTAATCTGAACAAGTACAGCTGCAGTGTAAAGCATGGGGAGGTACAGAGCAGAGGCATAATAGGACACTGGAGAGGTGGATTTCTGACTACCTTAGACTACAATAGACAATGCAGTGGCGCTGGAGTCCCTGATTATAGCTCTGCTCTAATGGAGCAGAGCTGCAGTGTATAGCACAGGGATAGAATAAGAGCAGTAACCTGAACCTCTAAAGAGACAGGAGAGATGGATTTAAGACTGTCACACTTCAACAAACGAAGCATAAAAATTGGAGCCACTAATGGAGGATGCACGGCACGTAGCCAGACTTAGCTAGTTATGAGCGGTATATCCCAAAGACTGCTGCAATATGAGCTATTGTATTAAAGTTTTTTTGTGCTTTGAACAGTCCCTACTTTTTAGAAGGCTCCATTGATGAGAACCCCAGTGATCGCCGGTAATCTATAGAGAAACCTGGAAGTAACTGTTCAGTTTCTCTGCAGCGCAGCCACAGGAGGAATGAAGTATTACACATTGTCCATTCATATCAATGTGTTGTGTGTGTGTAATACAGGACGGGTCCTCCAGAGACGCTCTATGTGACCGTTCTCCACTCTGACCAAGAGATGAGGGTCCCGAATAGAGGACCCCTCTCTATTACCCAGAACACCCAAATAGGGTGTATGACAATGGGTTTTCTAAACTGAACAAACCCCTCTAATGTAACATATATAAGAATTAATGATCCACCGAGTCCTTCGTGACCCTATATACTTATATAAGGACTGGACATAGATTACAGACATTGCAGGGAGACCTTCGTACCTTGCAGCAACTCCCCGGGCCGCGAGGGGCCGCATAGCGGAGTTGCAATGACTTTGCATTCTCTTGTTGTCCACTTTCTCTAGGATGTTCTTCCGCAGCACACGGGCCAGGCTGAGCTCCCCTTTACACACCAGCCGGAATACCAGCTCCATCAGCAGCTTCAGGATCTCGTCTGTCAGCTCCACCAAACTGCAGAAAAAAAAAAGACTGAATATACCCAAGTGAGAGGAAAACCGCAGGAGCGTATAGGGACTTATATATATAAAACCCTGATCCGTGTAACATGAAAAGTCCTGCAACTTTCTAATAAACTTTGCACGGTGTGGGGGGCTGCAGTTCAGCAACAGTGGAGAGATGCAGGTTGTAGACCACTACCCTAATGTATATAGGGGAAGTCCAGTGTTGACCGGAGTTCCCCTTTAAGAAATTGAAGTAGATAATACTACAAGAACATTATTGCAGAGCCGCACGTCAATACGGCCACTAGTCCTATAAGGGAGCTGCACTGAACTCCATGGGGTCCCTGAACGTGGCTGATGGGGGTTAGAATTCACGGTTTGGTAGTAGTACGTCACTTACCACAGCTCGTCCACCACTCTCACCAGCACGAAGAAGGTGTTTTTGCTCACGCGCTGCTTGAACGTGTCCTGGAAGTGACAGAATCTCTCATATGTTGACAACGGTTAAAGAAAAAAACGGCATGTGAGACGGCCGATCAGGGGAGGGGGACAAGCAGGGAACACCCCCCCCCCCTCTATGATGTCCCTATGCTCTAATAATAGGACACATTATAAAACTACAACTCCCAGCATCACTTGACAGCCACAGATTGTACTTTCATTACAGCTGAGGAACCATAGATTGGGAGTATCAGCCTGAAGTGGCTGATAACATAAGATAGTAGCACATCCCGGCAAATGCTGATACAAATGCGTCGATGTAGAAGTGTTTACACCTGTATTTGTGATTGACATTCACGAGTCTGGATCATAAGCCCCCACCAATGCCATCTCCTGACAAGTCTGACACGCTTCCCCTTTAAGAATAAAAGGCCCGGTGTACGGCGGTAAAGACAGGAAGGATATCTATACTGCAGCTTCTGAATCAGCTCCTCTGGTGAGATGAACGTCCGGTAGGTGGTGAGGAAAGCCTCGCAGTACAGGACCAAATCTGGTGGAGGGGAGAAGAAGAACAATCCTCAGTATAACAAGTACACAGCAAAAAGTGCGCTACACAAAGTGCTAATCAACTACTGAGGGGGAAGAGGAACCCAACACAGAGCGTGGGCAAAAGAACGGGAACAGACCTGTGACCTGCCACTCTCTGTAACTCCATCATTTCAATAGAAATTAATCATTATCTAATGACACGTACGAATCCCGAGTTACATCCTGTATAATACTCCACCTGCAGAATAGTGAGTGCAGCTCTGGAGTATAATACAGGATGTAACTCAGGATCAGTACAGGATAAGTAATGTAATGTATGTACATAGTGACTCCACCAGCAGAATAGTGAGTGCAGCTCTGGAGTATAATACAGGATGTAACTCAGGATCAGTACAGGATAAGTAATGTAATGTATGTACACAGTGACTCCACCAGCAGAATAGTGAGTGCAGCTCTGGAGTAGAATACAGGATATAACTCAGGATCAGTACAGGATAAGTAATGTAATGTATGTACACAGTGACTCCACCAGCAGAATAGTGAGTGCAGCTCTGGAGTATAATACAGGATGTAACTCAGGATCAGTACAGGATAAGTAATGTAATGTCATACACAGTGACTCCACCTACAGAATAGTGAGCGCAGCTCTGGAGTATAATACAGGATGTAACTCAGGATCAGTACAGGATAAGTAATGTAATGTATGTACACAGTGACTCCACCAGCAGAATAGTGAGTGCAGCTCTGGAGTAGAATACAGAATATAACTCAGGATCAGTCCAGGATAAGTAATGTATGTATGTATGTACACAGTGACTCCACCAGCAGAATAGTGAGTGCAGCTCTGGAGTATAATACAGGATGTAACTCAGGATCAGTACAGGATAAGTAATGTAATGTATGTACACAGTGACTCCACCAGCAGAATAGTGAGTGCAGCTCTGGAGTATAATACAGGATGTAACTCAGGATCAGTACAGGATAAGTAATGTAATGTATGTACACAGTGACTCCACCTGCAGAATAGTGAGTGCAGCTCTGGAGTAGAATACAGAATATAACTCAGGATCAGTCCAGGATAAGTAATGTAATGTATGTACACAGTGACTCCACCAGCAGAATAGTGAGTACAGCTCTGGAATATAATACAGGATATAACTCAGGATCAGTACAGGAGAAGTAATGTAATGTATGTACACAGTGACTCCACCAGCAGAATAGTGAGTGCAGCTCTGGAGTATAATACAGGATGTAACTCTGGATCAGTACAGGATAAGTAATGTATGTACACAGTGATTCCACCAGCAGAAGAGTGAGTGCAGCTCTGGAGTATAATACAGGATATAACTCAGGATCAGTGCAGGAGAAGTAATGTAATGTATGTACACAGTGACTCCACCAGCAGAATAGTGAGTGCAGCTCTGGAGTATAATACAGGATGTAACTCTGGATCAGTACAGGATAAGTAATGTAATGTATGTACACAGTGACTCCACCAGCAGAATAGTGAGTACAGCTCTGGAATATAATACAGGATATAACTCAGGATCAGTACAGGAGAAGTAATGTAATGTATGTACACAGTGACTCCACCAGCAGAATAGTGAGTGCAGCTCTGGAGTATAATACAGGATGTAACTCTGGATCAGTACAGGATAAGTAATGTATGTACACAGTGATTCCACCAGCAGAAGAGTGAGTGCAGCTCTGGAGTATAATACAGGATATAACTCAGGATCAGTGCAGGAGAAGTAATGTAATGTATGTACACAGTGACTCCACCAGCAGAATAGTGAGTGCAGCTCTGGAGTATAATACAGGATGTAACTCTGGATCAGTACAGGATAAGTAATGTAATGTATGTACACAGTGACTCCACCAGCAGAATAGTGAGTGCAGCTCTGGAGTATAATACAGGATATAACTCAGGATCAGTACAGGATAAGTAATGTAATGTCTGTATACAGTGACTCCACCAGCAGAATAGTGAGTGCAGCTCTGGAGTATAATACAGGATATAACTCAGGATCAGTACAGGATAAGTAATGTAATGTATGTACACAGTGACTCCACCAGCAGAATAGTGAGTGCAGCTCTGGAGTATAATACAGGATGTAACTCAGGATCATTTTTCCTGTGTACACTGGAGGTGGTTGGTATCTCACCTTTTCGATCGGTCTCTGTAGCATGGACAAGCAAAATGTCGCCGGAGCCTCCCCTCACATCTGGGCCATCGTCACCCTGCAGAAACAGAAGATGATACGCAGCTTGCAGTTTAATGAATGTCTATGACGTCAGCGCTCCCCTCCATCTCTTACACAACAGGTTTACCTCTTGTTTCAATGTGAGCCTGGACATAATCTCATTGTGTTCGACTAGAGAAAGCTCATCTGTCTCCTCACTTTCTTCAGCCTCCTGCTCCTCCTCTTCAAGTCCTTCTGTTGAATTTGGTGGCCTGACAAATAAAATAAATTACGATCACCGGCCAATAAAAAATTCTGCAACTTTCTAACAGACTTTGTGTTTCAATCCCTCAACATTTTCAAGATCTCTGCTTGCGCTATGTGAAAAGGAACATTCTTGAGGCCAAAAACCCGACCTGATGTAACTTCTCACAGCTGAGGGTTTGTTACAATGTGCTCTCTAGAATCAGATATACATGGCTGCTTACTTCTACAAACCGTGCCATACCTGTCCATGGGTGGTGTCTAGTATTGCAGCTCAGCTCCATTAAAAAGAATGGGGCTAAGCTGCAATACCACACACAACCTGTGGATAGGTGTGGCGCTGTTTCTGGAAGAAAGCCGTCATGTTTTCTCATACAACCCCTCTAAGGTCTCTCTTATTGTGGGTAGCATTCCTTGTGCTCTATAGTTGATATTTTGGGAGGTGTTGGCTGTTTTAGTATCTTTGCAACCCCCTCAATGCGTCAGTGCAGACAATAGTACAATGTGGATGTGACAGGAGATACAGAGATAATACGTTGTCTGCAGAGGTCGGATTGGTAGCGTTTCTTCTGCGACGTTCTTACAATGGTTCCTCCACATGTAAGGGATCATTAATGGACCCATAATTAGGAGGATTGCTGAGAAATTACAGTCATTTTATCTGACGCTCCTCAGTGCACGGTGCAATGAGGACGGGGAGGAGGCGGCACTGTCATGGCGGCTCACGCAAGGATCGGGGACTGGTAAATTAAAGCTTTTTTAGACCTTTACTAGAAATTGGGCTTGTACCATCCCCCATTTGCTGCATATTTCCGTGCATTGTGCAATGCTCTGCAGAATTACCGCCTCGCGTAACTACACCCGGCTGCTCGTCTGCACATAATCATGTGTAAATGTGGCTTAAAAAGTTTTCCCGTTTGTAAATTGAGCTTAATCATTGCATAATGAAAAGTTCTGCAGTTTTCAATTAGACTTTGATTCAATTCCCCACCATTTTCAAGATGGCTGCTTCCTGTCAGTGAATGGAAACATTGTTTACATACTGCGGTTGAGAACCAGTTTTGACCTAATGCTTCTCATAACTATATACAGTCCACACAATCCTCTCAGCCAAATAGCCTGGACCCCAGACTGACACATTGTAGCAAACCCATAAAGGAGTAGTCTCATCATTGCCAGGGGGAGCCGAAACTAGGCACACATTTCCTCTACAGCATGTCGACCATTCAAATACATGCAACCAGAAGAGCGCTTACAAAGAGGCTTTCCATTCTGGCACATAAAGAGGGGTCCAAAGCGGGGGAACTCCCCCTATGATGTCCATATGCCCTAATACAGCCTATGGACAGGGGTTGTAGTCCTGACACGATCCCTACAAGGAAAGATGTGTGCTGCTACGTCTCAAAGAAGATTACCTACACCAGGCCTCAGCAACCTTCGGCCGTCCAGCTGTTGTGAAACTACAATTCCCAGCATGCCAGTATAGCCTTTGGCTGGAATAATAAAGCCTTTGGCTCTCTGGGCATGCTGGGAGTTGTAGTTTTACAACAGATGGATGGCCGAAGATTGCTGACCCCTAACCTATACTGATACCATGTAAAAAGTATTAGGTCTGTACAGACTTACAGCCTCTGGATGAAGAAAAACAATATATTTTCCTTCACTGACAGCAAGCAGAGATTTGAAAATGGTGCAGAGTTAAAAAAAAAAAAAAAAGTTTATTAGAAAGTTACAAAACTTTTTGTGATACAATAATTTATTGACATAAAACTGGAGACCCCTTTTAAGAAGGTCGGGCTGCTATGGGTACCTTTCGGTGGTCTCGTGGTTCTCGCTGCCGGGCTCGCAGGGCTGTGATGAGGCTCTTTGGTGTCCGTCCCCAGGCAAAGGCGATTCCTGCAGAAGAACAATACATCTGTGAGGTCGGGGGAGGTCGTCTCATGAGCTGTAACACTGCACTCCTTCCTGCTCTCTACAGATCGGGACAGAGCGGATCCGGCCATAGACATAACAAGTATCAATGACGATTCACTCCTTACGTCGGTGGCACTAGAGACGAGATCTGCCCCAGCGGTGGTGACACTTCTCATTAGTGGTAGACGCTGAGATCACAGCATTTACTTTACCATTGTCCTATGGGACGATGCAGATATAAGAATCCCTAATCTAATGCATCATCACAATCACTCCTGTAGACTACAGACTACTGTCTACGAAGCCTGTACTCTGTTTTAGATCAGCCTGCAGTCTATTGACAGCTTGTCGACAGAACCGCCCCCGACTGGAGGGTCACAGTCTCAAGATCTACGAGTTTATAAACTCCCAACGTGAGGCTCTCCAGCCGTTGCGAAAACGACAACTCCCAGCATGCCGATCAGAAGGACCGAGCATTGGAGACTAATGCGATAGATTCCCAAAGCTTCCTCCGGATGACTGTCTACTTCACTATCCAGACTGGCGGCAGGAGTCTATGACAAGATGTGGCCTGAAGATTTACATATGACAAACCCTCCCAATAATAAAAAAAAAAAATGCACAAAAAAATAATATATATATATATATATATATATATATACACACACGAGGCGGCACAAGCTGATTGGAAGGCCCATGTTACGAGAAGCGGTGAGTAGGGACAGAGATTTGCACACACAAGCAAGCACAACCACAACTCACAAGCGGCGTCGTTAGAGATGATGGGAGTGATGCTGGATACAACAGGCACATCCGGCGGTTACCTAGTGCTCAAATCTGCAATTCTTGCTGGACCGTCCTCCTGGTTCATACTCATACCCCCCTACGATGACTGGGTCTCCTCCCCACCCCCTTAAAGTAGTGCAACTTAACCTTCAGGCCTGTCGTCCTTCCTCTATAGGGGTGCACGGCTTCTTAAACCTACGGAAAGGGGGATGGGACAGCCTGAACTGGGGACCCATCACCGCCATGCGGACCTCATAGACACAAGTAGAAGGACTATGTGCGACCAATCACCAGGACTATTATAGGACGCAGCCATTTCTTGCATTAAACCCGTCTCGTCCTATTGCAGGAGGATATTGAGGCACGAGGCGCTATTTCTGTACCTCCCTGAGGTTAATCGCTGCGTTCGACAGATCTCTCAATGCCGTTCTCCAAGCAGCAATCCAGTTGAGGGTGAAATTAGGGGTCTTTGGAGAATTGCCGGCAGCTGGAGTTCTATATCATTAGTGGGGGGGGGGGGGGGTCTTTTACTCGAGTGGTATAGACGTCCTTGGAAGAAGAAGCTCGTTGTCTTATAATGCTCCCGCCTGGAGGGAATTTAACATGGCTGGATGGACAGGACGACGAGCGCGGCCTCAAGGTTTTGAGCTACGACGCAGTTCTGCTGCACTTGATACATTGGTAATGGGGGGGGGGGGGGGGGCGCATTATATTTGTGCGGACATCATGCAGGGAGAACCCACTTAGTGGAATCGTAAGATCCTGGTCATTTATAATGTAACAGGGACGTTCAGCCCCGTCATAGGAATTACCATCTAGGACAAACCAAGTTCGTGTAGATCGATCACTAACGATCACTGCGCTCAATGTCATAAAGGGAGATGCTGTAAAATCAAGCTAACCCCTTAAATATTATCCTCCGTAGCTACCAGTGTTATATAGAAGGCCCAGGAGCTGACGGAGCCAGATGAGGGGCTGTGCATGTGCTGCTGATCATGGGGAGGGGCTTCGTGTTTATTTTTATGAGGTTTGTCACCGCAATAAGTTGCGCTGACGGCGCAGCCGGCCGTGACATTACATGCTGCACATTATTATGTATTTTATGTTGCGGTGGCAAGACAAAAAAAAAAAAAAAAAGAGAGATGATTCGTGTATAGATGGCAAATAAGTTATGGATAAAGTCATGCACAAGAGAGTGAAATTTTGTAGTTGCATGGGTGTCTTATAAGCCTGGAGCCGGAGGTTAGTGTTGGGTAAGGTGGGCAGCTGGGGGTGGGAAGGGTCATGCGGTGCAGTGGTCTGGCGCAGCGGAGGGGTCAGAGGGGAATGCGTTGCAAAATACTGAGCGTGCAGCGGGCTGGGTTTAACTTTTAAATCCCCCCACTGTGCCCCTTTCACCCCAGGCTGCGTCTTTTACTTACACCATCACCGGGCAGGGGGTCTCCGTTGCTTTGCCCGGAGGAATACAGGTTGACGTATTCCTCATCTCCCGTCTCCTCACTTGCATTTTCATTCTATGGTGGGAAGAGGGAATGTTTGGCAGTTTTTTCTATTATATTATCTGCTGACCGTGGTGTTCATGACAAATTCTCCCAGACAAGGGCGAGGAAAGGTCAACTGCACCCAAACTCTACAGAGTCCACCCGTATTATACTCCAGAGCTGCACTCACTATTCTGCTGGTGGAGTCACTGTGTACATACATTACATTACTTATCCTGTACTGATCCTGAGTTATATCCTGTATTATACTCCAGAGCTGCACTCACTATTCTGCTGGTGGAATCACTGTGTACATACATTACATTACTTATCCTGTACTGATCCTGAGTTATATCCTGTATTATACTCCAGAGCTGCACTCACTATTCTGCTGCTGGAGTCACTGTGTACATACATTACATTACTTATCCTGTACTGATCCTGAGTTATATCCTGTATTATACTCCAGAGCTGCACTCACTATTCTGCTGGTGGAGTCACTGTGTACATACATTACATTACTTATCCTGTACTGATCCTGTGTTACATCCCGTATTATACTCCAGAGCTGCACTCACTATTCTGCTGGTAGAGTCACTGTGTACATACATTACATTACTTATCCTGTACTGATCCTGAGTTATATCCTATATTATACTCCAGAGCTGCACTCACTATTCTGCTGGTGGAGTCACTGTGTACATACATTACATTACTTATCCTGTACTGATCCTGAGTTACATCCTGTATTATACTCCAGAGCTGCACTCACTATTCTGCTGGTGGAGTCACTGTGTACATACATTACATTACTTATCCTGTACTGATCCTGAGTTATATCCTGTATTATACTCCAGAGCTGCACTCACTATTCTGCTGGTGGAATCACTGTGTACATACATTACTGATCCTGTACTGATCCGGAGTTACATACTGTATTATACCCCAGAGCTGTACTCACTATTCTGCTGGTGGAGTCACTGTATACATACATTACATTACTTATCCTGTACTGATCCTGAGTTATATCCTGTATTATACTCCAGAGCTGCACTCACTATTCTGCTGGTGGAGTCACTGTGTACATACATTACTTATCCTGTACTGATCCGGAGTTACATCCTGTATTATACTCCAGAGCTGCACTCACTATTCTGCTTTGTACACAAGCTTGCTGACCGTTTCTATTAAAGACATCTGTCTAACAGCTTAGCTGAGTTCCTATAATTCAGGGAGCAGGTAATCTTCCCAGATAACACTTCAGTGCTTCATGCAGAGGGACTCCCATTTTTATTAAGATAAAATGGTGGTTTATACGTGGACGAGGTCAATCAGAGAATAGGCAAACAGATTCCCTCACGATGGGCTGGATCAATATGCTGTGGGACATTAATGGCTTAAAGCTTTTGAAATCCGTTGTTCTCGCACAACAGAGGAGACCCTTTTAAAGGAGCATCTCCCCTAGAATATAAACATATACTGTACATTAATGTAATGAGCTGAATTGCAGAGAACAACTAAAATACTCCAAGCCTAGAAAGAGTCTTCTCAACCATGAGAACTATATTCCCTTCACTGGCATGTTGGGAGAAGTGACAGCAGGTCTGACTACTATTTAGGTGGAGACACCCTTTAAGGCTCTCTATAGTGCGCTTCCCCTTTAAAAGGTCCGCATTTAATCCAAAAATAGAGAATCCATGGTGCTTTGGTCGTTCCTTAGCAGAACTCAAAGTGTCAACCTACACAATTCACCACTTCTCAAGACAAGCGTCTCCCACTAATAATCTCTTTGGGCAAAAAAAGGTACCGCCATGGGCTACAAGTGACCCCTGCATGTTCCTTTTACCTGTTTGCACACTACCCTACTACGCTCCTGGCCAAAAAGATAAAAATAAAACAAAATCGAAATTGGGTATTAAAAATACCGGGACTATATTACAGTAAATTAAGGGTACATTACACTTTATATAAGTGATATTTAGGCCTTGTTCATATAGCGCTAAAAAGAAACGATGTGTAAAGCGTGTCCAAAATACTAGCGTTTTTCACGTGTTTTGGGCACGTAATTAGGACTCCCATGGACTATGGGGAATTAAGCGGGTTATCCGCAGAAAGAATTGACCAGACGCTTCTTTTTTTACACAACGCGTTTTTTTTAAACTGTCGAGCATAAAAAAAAATGCGTCATATGCACTACAATGCATTGGGAAACTTAAAGCAAGTGTTTTTGCTGCGTTTTTCGGCGTATAAAACGCGGCAAAAACGCTGTCAAATACATGCCAAGTGAACAAGGGCTTAGGGTTACGAACCTTTCATCTCTTTAAAATCCACTCCAGAGACAATGTGCTGACGCGTTCCAGCCAGACTCGCTCTTCACTGAGGCGGTGTGGCTCGAAACGCGAGCATGTAGGGGATGTGACTGAATACACCGGAAAGCCTTTTCCATACATGGTGCTGGTATATACTGGTTTCCATTGTTTTATATTTGCCTCCACTGGGATATTGTCGCTTTATTGGTAGACTAGTTTGGCAGAGGGAACAGCGTCGTATCCAAGGGCAGCAGAAATAGCAAAGACTGTCTGAATAGCATGCAGGTAACATCTGTGGGCTGACATGAGAGAGCAAAAGAAGTCTATAGGGTAATATGCTGTGTACTGGCTGGCCCATGCCTGTGCACGACTACCCACACTAAGCCCTGGCAGTAGGGGGCGCTAGACCCAGACATCGACCTGCCCTGGGGTAAGGATGATGATAATGAACCTTCCATCTTTGCACAGGTTATTACATATGAGGACATTGAGCAAGGCGGGCAGACAGACAGAGCATGGCGAGGCGATGAAAGCAGCACAGGGCAGATGAGAGGGGTACACTGACCTGACAGAAGCAGATTTGCCAAACACCCCCCCCCCCCCGACCCACATAAACCCATCCGTCCGAGCCCCCTCCCATTCTCACCGCTGATGTCTGCAGAGAGCTGGAGAAAGGAGGCTCAATAGGAAGGCAGGCAGGAGGGGTCCCGCAGGAGCTGCCACCCTGAGAGGAGGGTAAGGGGGGACAGAGAGGAGCTGGGTGAGGGGGCACGGAGTCCGGGAGAACCGGGGAAAAGCGGGAAGGGTAATAGATGGCAGGATTCATCAGGGGAAGGGTAGGAGCCTGGCTGTGAGCGGCAAAATCCTGGGAGTAGGAGCGGAAAACAGATTTGTACTGGGGGAGAGGAGGGGTGTGAAGGGGAAACAGGGGAGAAAGAAACAGACAAGGTAAAAAGAAAAGCAGATTAGTGTAAAAGCAGGATTAGTATCCGAACCGCCAGCTAACAGCACAAATTGGGTCGTCCGATCAAGAATATCTTCCCTTTTCAACGAGACCGGATTATATGTCTAACCAGCAGGCACTGGGGCGGTTTCCATTCCTTTGCAAGGCCTCTGTGCATGGACTACTTTTCCAGCATGCTATTCGGACCGACAGACTCTCTCTCTTTGTTGTAGTCCCGCTGCCTACATTTCCCTCAAACCTGTGAGCCAATCCGATGTCCACCCCCCCCACATCCGCCATCCCCTCCTCTCAACACCAGAGAAGCTGCAGCTGCATCCCCCTCCTCCCTGTCTACTATCCCTCCCAACAGATGGGAGACGGTTTGTGATCCTATCAATGTCTGATATGTTATGATCAGCGCGTCTTTATGGCAGGGAGTTTTACATTCCTCACCACTGATAGCCGGGACCCTGTCTGCAGAATAAAAGTTGTCACTCTTGTCAGCGCATCACTAACACAGGTTGTCGCAACGTTTTACAGCAACAAGTCAATAGAGACTACAGAAGCAGACAGCGCTCGCAGGCTACCACCGAGACACATAAAACTGCCCGCAGGTTATCAGATGCGTGCAGAGGCGTTGGAGTCACTCAATGTGGATAATTGGACATTTTCTTATTTTTTGGAAAAGACCAAAACTAGAAAGGGGTGTTTAGGGAAAATGTATAAAAAAAAAACAAAATAACAACTTCGGACTATGACCTTAAAGTGCAGCTGACATGTGAGAAGTTTGGATTGGTGGGGGTCCGAGCACTGAGACCCCCACCAATCACTAGAACGAAGCAGCTGAAGGTCTCGTGTGGGCGCTCCGCCGCTTCGTGTCTGTTCGGCTTTTTCCGGAAAGCTGATGCAGCGGAGTACGAGCTCATAGACTTTCTATTGAGTCCGTGCACCGATACATTTATTTCCGGAAAAAGCCGAACAGACATGAAGCGGCCGAGCGCCCACACGAGACCTTCAGCTGCTTCGCTCTAGTGATTGGCGGGGGTCTCAGTGCTCGGACCCCCCACCAATCCAAACGTCTCACATGTCAGAAGTTTGTCTAAAATGTAGCTTCACTTTAGAGAGTGACTTGCTTGAGGATAAAAGATTAAAATGGTCTAGGGATTTGGGCACGATGACATTCAGACAACCCCGGCTAGTTCCAGGCTGAGATCTTCATAGAATTTGGTACGGATAACATTATACGCCAAACTTTCTATATCAAATCGGTAAACGTCACTCAAATCTTCCGCGGGTACCCGGCCGACCACTACGTTTATCAACTCTATTATACATCGCAAAATACTGCATTGCCAAAACATTCTCCAAGACTGGCAACATGGACGAAATGAGAGACGATCTGTTTAGAAACGTTGTGACTTAAAAGGGTTGTCCGAGATAAAATGACTGTTAATGCTTGTGATATAGGACTGCAATAGACTTACATTTTCCAAATTGGCCCCGTTTCCGGGCCCTGCCGCGGGGTACTGGACGGGTGACGTCACTCTCCGGCCGCGGTGTTGATCTTCAATTCTTTTCCGGGTATACGAGACGTCACTTGTGACGGGCTGTGTATGGGCTGCTCTGCTGTACAGCCTGTAACACGCATGCGTGGTCCCTGCTGTTCTCGCTGCCTCTGCTGTTCTCAGGGACCGCGCATGCGCGTTACGGGCGGTACAACAGAGCAGCCCATACACAGCCCGTCACAAGTGACGTCTCGTATACCCGGAAAAGATTAAAGATCAACACCGCGTTCATATATTACAACCATTTTGGGGGTGGGTTTGGGGGTTTAACCCCTTCGTGACCAGCCTATCTTAGGCCCTAATGACCAAGCAATTATTTTTTCACTTTTTTCTATAGTCGTATTCCAAGAGCTATACATTTTTTATTTTTCCGTCAATGTAGTGATATGCGCGCTTGTTTTTTGCGGGACGAGACGTCGTTTTGATTGCCACTGTTTTGGGTACATGGGACTTATTGATTAACTTTGATGACGACTTATTTGGGGGGCAATGGAAAAAAAACAGCAATTTCGCCGTGTTTTTTTTTTTTTTTTTAAAGGCGTTCACCTTGCGGTTTAAATTACATGTTAACTTTATTGGTTTGGTCATCACGGTCGCGGTGATACCCTATATGTGTACTTCTATTAATTTTTTACCCTTTAAGTAAACAAAACCACTTTTTATGGGAAAAAAATAGTTTTATTTTTACTGTAAATTTTATGAATAGTTTTTATTTCACATTTATTACTTATTATTTTTAGTCCCACTAGGGACTTCACTGTGCGATCTCTTGATGACAGATATAATGCTTTGGTATACTCTACTAATAGGCATATAGCCAGGACAGGCCCGGGGGACTTTGTTAGGCCCCCGGCTGCCATGACAGCCCATTGGAGGCCCGCGATTATATTTGCGGGCCGCTGACAGGTGACAGAGGGAGCTCCCTCCCTAAACAAGTTAAATGCCACTGTCGCTATTGACTGCAGCATTTATCGGGTTAAACGGCCACGATCTAAGTAAACTTCGATTGCTACCGTTGGAGCAGGAGCCCGGCTGTCATTGGACAGCCGATCCCCCGCTCCACAGAACACCCGTGCAGGACTTAAACTAGGCTGCCGTAAAAAGGCATTTGGGTGGTCACTAAGGGGTTAAGGATATAGAACTGGAATTTTATCTCTTATGGTTTCCTCAGTTTGGTGTCAGGGATTTTGCCCACATATTAGATATTATGTATGTTTTCTATTGTTCTGCGACATGGTTTGAAACATTGTATCCAATGTTCTGGGATCGCTGTGATTAACCCTTTCGGTAATTCTTCTTAATGCCAATCTCTGATCACGAAAGTGGAATTTGCCAAAATATATGAGTGACGACGGATGACGCGCTTCACGCTTTTGCCTATGTGAACATTTCCTGAAGACGTGTGGGGTTACTCCATGCGCTCCATACACTGGTGGAGTGCCGGGGCCTCGGGCGCTCGGTAGTAACTGTGTCGGGGTGAGGAGGTTTATATGAGGATATATTCTAGTCGTGTAATCTATAGCTGCAGTCAGTGCTGGAGAGGTTTGTATTCTGGTTCCTGCTCACTGTGAAGACTTTGTATTATTTGGTGACTTTTCCTGCCCCCGCCATCCTCGGACCCTCCCGTTCCTTCCCTTCACACGTCTCCTCCTTTCCTTCCTTCCTCGGATTCTTACATGCCGCAGTCTGCCCGTGGAATCTCAGCTATGCGCTCTCACAGTATGCAGCCGCACCCCCCCTTTCCTTGTATTACATTTCCTTTCCATATGGTCCACATGCCAACTCCGCTGTCACCACTAGGGGCGCCGTACTTCCACAACAGTCTCTTGTGATAGCATTGGTGTAAAGCCGAGTCTGCCGACCCTTTCATCCCAACCTGGTTATTTTCACCCGACATCTGTGGGGGGGGGGGGGGTGTCAGGGTGCAGAGGACTGACGGCCGCATCCCCCCTCCCCCGCAATACAGTAAAGGAGAAGGGGAAGCGTCTTGAGAACTTCTTAAATGTCACAGTGCGCATCTTCTCCCGACTTGTCAAAGCATACACAAGTGATGGGGTGGCACTACACGTTAATTATTTCCAAGATCTCTGCTTGCGGTCTGTAAATAGGTACATTCTGATAGCCCATCATGAGATCTGAGACACTTTAACGAGATGGGCATGATCAGCACTAATGGATGTAAACAATATTCCTATTCACCAACAGCAAGCAGTGCTTTTGAAAACAGTAAGGAATAGAAACGCAAATTAGATTTAATTATACAGTGATTAAAGGGGTTGTCCCACAAAAACATGTATCCCCTTATCCACAGGATAGGGGATACATGTGTAATCGTTGGGGGTCCGACCGCTGGGACGGCAGCAATGAGGAGAACGGGGGACCAGAAGTCCCCTGAAGTGCTCCATGAGAATAGAGAACTGGTGCGCATGCTCGGCCTGGGCGCCATTAATTTCTATGGGACTTTCGGGACTGGAGTGCATTCTCTTCATAGCTGGGGGTCCCAGTGGTCAAACCCCCAGCAATCACACATGTATCACCTATCCTGTGGATAAGGGGATACATGCATTTGTGGGAAAACCCCTTGAAAGGGTAACTAAACATTCGACAAACTTCTGACATGTCGGAAGTTTTTATCTGTGGGGGTCCGAAAACGGAGACCCCCACCAATCGCTAAAACGAAGCGGCAGAAGTGCTCATGTAAGCGGTCAGTCGCTTAGTTTCTGTTCGGGCTTTTTTCTGGACAGCCGATATATCGGAGTACGGACTCAGACGTCCAATTGAGTGGATACTCAGATACGTCGAATTCCGTATTAAGCCGAACAGAAACGAAGCGGCTGAGCCATACGTGAGCACTTCCGCCGCTTTGTTTTAGCGATTGGTGGGGGTCTCAGTGCTCGGACCCCCACAGATAAAACTTAAAGGGAAACTAAACGTTCAGTTTTTATCAGCTAGAAGAAAACCCAATTAAAGGAGTTGAGCAAGAGCCGATCTTTGCGAGACCCCCGTGATATCCAAACGCCCTAATTGTGTATATGGACATAGGGGGAGGTTCACGAGAAGACCCTCTTACCGTCCATGGGACCAGCAAGATGTCAGACGTAAGTAAAACATTGCACAGACATCACCGGCATGATGCGTCCTATACTCCCCGATCCCCGGCCTGCGTGTCGTCTCCGCTCCTGCACACGTCGGCGCTATATACTGACCGTTATATCTGACCACACTCCACACCGCGCTCACTCACGCACTAGGGTCTAGTTCTCGCACTCCACACCAGAGATCAGGCAATGTAACGGACACTCACCGAAGGCACGGGAAAAGAGCCATGGCGGCTGAGAAAGCAGTTAGAGACGGACAGACCGATGCCCTGAGGGTGGCCGCCGTCCTCAGGTGCGTAGACCCCTTTGGTCGGCTGTGCACAGTACGAGACAGAGGAGAAGGAAGAAGCAGCAAAGGAGGCCTGCTGGAAGAATCACACACAGAGGGGGGAGGAAGGAAAAAAGAGAGAGAGATCCAAGGTAGCAGTTTCTGCTGAACACACAGACATAGTACTGACACATCGCTGACGGCATTACTACCCCCTGAACAGCGCCTCATAGTG
The DNA here is from genome assembly GCF_050947455.1 of Rhinoderma darwinii. Lineage (NCBI taxonomy): Eukaryota > Metazoa > Chordata > Amphibia > Anura > Rhinodermatidae > Rhinoderma > Rhinoderma darwinii. Next base: position 3,973,079 of record NC_134694.1, read on the forward strand.
GAGGAAAATAATAACTGCCCAATGTATACTGTATTAGCGGGGTAAATACTAGTCTATATGATACCACTGCAACACTGGATGTGGTTAAAGGGACAGTACCAGTCAGCAGCTTCCGCTTTTGGAGGGGATGTAACTACTAAGGTCTCCTTTGGACGTCTCTAAATAGCTACAGGCGGGTCAACTGAGGGAGACCAGGGTGTATTTATTAGCCAAAACGCTAGGGAGGGTTGACAACAACCCCTTAGAGGGATTATTTAAAAAAAAAACATGGCTGCTTTTTTCCAAAAACAGCGCCACACGTGTGCACAGGTTGTTTGTGGTATTGCAGCTCCGCTCTGTTCACTTCTATAGGAAGGTCAGATCGCTCGGCTGCTTCCAGAATCCAGTTCTTGGACGAGGGGGCCGGCAGCCACCGGACCAGGCAGGTCGGGGGACCCCCATTTAGGAGATAGGTGCTAGAGTTGGGACCCGCATTTGTCAGACTCTTATCCTGCAGATATGTCTTTCCTGGGATGAACCCTTTGAAGGGGTTGCCTGCTGCAAGGACTAATATTTGGGTATTGTGAGGTAGTCTTCTCGATGCGGAGTGCTGCTGAAACACACAACTAAATGTTTTTCTTTTATAAACCCCCCACCCCAAAAATGCGCCGTAAAAACGAACATGAAAGGGACGACAAAAGTGAAGTGTAAGGTGCCGAGTGCCGTAGGGGTGTAGAGTGTTGGTTCTTACCAGCTGTCTCTGTTTAGGGGGAAGGGCGGGTGGCGGGGCTCGCTCCACCGGGCCGCTGAATGAGTCGTTAAAGCCGTAGACCTCACGTAGGTGTTTGTTCTTCTGCTGATAGATGTGCTCGTTCTGCGGCGTCTGATAGAAAACGGACGGCTGCGGCTCGGAGTAATCCTCCACAAAGCGCATGTACGTCATCACTGCAAGAAAAAAATAAATAAATCATAGAACACAAAAAAAAGTTTTCTTTGCGCTTGCCATTCAGTGTACTAAAAAAGCCTTAAAGAGACAGGAACCTTATTAAAAATGGGGAGAGGGGAGATGACAATCCAAGAGAGGAATCGTAAGGCGGCCATTCACGAGTCAATTTACCCTCAAATCCGACCAGAGTTCAGATCCTTTTTACAATCGGGACTCTGGTTCTTAAAGGGGCAGACGCGGCCGGAGAGATGATCCCTATGGCACTTGCTGCGGGTTTAGGGCGGCACGTTGCATTTCCTTCGATCATACGACGCAATTGTAGAGTTTAATCAATAAACCTGTAGCATTCTATGAAGTATCTGCACTGCTGGGGGGAGGGGAGGCGCTGCGTCCATCCATGGGAAGGTTTACTGGTATTACAATGTACAGTTCATATTGTGATGTCTACAATGCCCAGCGAGGGAGTGAAGGAGGTGAATGGGTGGCAGAGGGAGAACAGCTGCAGGGTTATACGTCTACGGGTTTCCTCTTGCGGCATGAGAGCGGGAGACTAGGCAGCTGGGGGGGGGGGGGGTCGGGGGGTAAGAGATAAAGATGGAATGTGGGTTATAGACGGTGACATCCTATGATCCCTACTGAACGGCAGCATTTTTAAAAGGACATTAACCCTTATTTTAAGTTAGTCAGATTGCTGCGTCGTTTAACACAATCTATTGCTCCCTGCTATCAGCCATTTCAGGCCGGGGAGATGCTGACTGTAGTGTTCTTCAATGGGATGAGCGATAGGAAATTTGGAAACCTCCCCTCCCCCATAATCCCCACGTCATTTCACATATCTCCAGTGCTGAGAACCTCTATATCAGCTGCTCTTATTACACTCCAGTACTATTATATCCTCCAGAGACATTACATCATATGTGACTGATATCAGCCGCTCCTCTTATATCACTCCAGTACTATTATATCCTCCAGACATTACATCATATGTGACTGATATCAGCCGCTCCTCTTATATCACTCCAGCACTATTATATCCTCCAGAGACATTACATCATATGTGTGACTGATATCAGCCGCTCCTCTTATATCACTCCAGCACTATTATATCCTCCAGAGACATTACATCATATATGTGACTGATATCAGCCGCTCCTCTTATATCACTCCAGCACTATTATATCCTCCAGAGACATTACATCATATATGTGACTGATATCAGCCGCTCCTCTTATATCACTCCAGCACTATTATATCCTCCAGAGACATTACATCATATATGACTGATATCAGCCGCTCCTCTTATAACACTCCAGTACTATTATATCCTCCAGAGACATTACATCATATGTGTGACTGATATCAGCCGCTCCTCTTATATCACTCCAGCACTATTATATCCTCCAGACATTACATCATATGTGTGACTGATATCAGCCGCTCCTCTTATAACACTCCAGTACTATTATATCCTCCAGAGACATTACATCATATGTGACTGATATCAGCCGCTCCTCTTATATCACTCCAGCACTATTATATCCTCCAGAGACATTACATCATATGTGTGACTGATATCAGCCGCTCCTCTTATAACACTCCAGTACTATTATATCCTCCAGAGACATTACATCATATGTGACTGATATCAGCCGCTGCTCTTATATCACTCCAGTACTATTATATCCTCCAGAGACCTTACATCATATGTGACTGATATCAGCCGCTCCTCTTATAACACTCCAGTACTATTATATCCTCCAGAGACATTACATCATATGTGTGACTGATATCAGCCGCTGCTCTTATATCACTCCAGTACTATTATATCCTCCAGAGACATTACATCATATGTGTGACTGATATCAGCCGCTGCTCTTATATCACTCCAGTACTATTATATCCTCCAGAGACATTACATCATATGTGTGACTGATATCAGCCGCTCCTCTTATATCACTCCAGCACTATTATATCCTCCAGAGACATTACATCATATGTGTGACTGATATCAGCCGCTGCTCTTATATCACTCCAGTACTATTATATCCTCCAGAGACATTACATCATATATGTGACTGATATCAGCCGCTCCTCTTATATCACTCCAGCACTATTATATCCTCCAGACATTACATCATATATGTGACTGATATCAGCCGCTCCTCTTATATCACTCCAGTACTATTATATCCTCCAGACATTACATCATATGTGACTGATATCAGCCGCTCCTCTTATATCACTCCAGCACTATTATATCCTCCAGAGACATTACATCATATGTGACTGATATCAGCCGCTCCTCTTATATCACTCCAGCACTATTATATCCTCCAGAGACATTACATCATATGTGTGACTGATATCAGCCGCTCCTCTTATAACACTCCAGTACTATTATATCCTCCAGAGACATTACATCATATGTGTGACAGATATCAGCCGCTCCTCTTATATCACTCCAGTACTATTATATCCTCCAGAGACATTACATCATATGTGACTGATATCAGCCGCTCCTCTTATATCACTCCAGTACTATTATATCCTCCAGAGACATTACATCATATGTGACTGATATCAGCCGCTCCTCTTATATCACTCCAGCACTATTATATCCTCCAGAGACATTACATCATATATGTGACTGATATCAGCCGCTCCTCTTATATCACTCCAGTACTATTATATCCTCCAGAGACATTACATCATTTATGTGACTGATATCAGCCGCTCCTCTTATAACACTCCAGTACTATTATATCCTCCAGAGACATTACATCATATGTGACTGATATCAGCCGCTCCTCTTATAACACTCCAGCACTATTATATCCTCCAGAGACATTACATCATTTATGTGACTGATATCAGCCGCTCCCCTTATATCACTCCAGTACTATTATATCCTCCAGAGACATTACATCATATGTGACTGATATCAGCCGCTCCTCTTATATCACTCCAGTACTATTATATCCTCCAGAGACATTACATCATATGTGACTGATATCAGCCGCTCCTCTTATATCACTCCAGCACTATTATATCCTCCAGAGACATTACATCATATGTGTGACTGATATCAGCCGCTCCTCTTATATCACTCCAGTACTATTATATCCTCCAGAGACATTACATCATATATGTGTGACTGATATCAGCCGCTCCTCTTATATCACTCCAGTACTATTATATCCTCCAGAGACATTACATCATATGTGTGACTGATATCAGCCGCTCCTCTTATATCACTCCAGCACTATTATATCCTCCAGAGACATTACATCATATGTGACTGATATCAGCCGCTCCTCTTATATCACTCCAGCACTATTATATCCTCCAGAGACATTACATCATATGTGACTGATATCAGCCGCTCCTCTTATATCACTCCAGCACTATTATATCCTCCAGAGACATTACATCATATGTGACTGATATCAGCCGCTCCTCTTATATCACTCCAGCACTATTATATCCTCCAGAGACATTACATCATATGTGACTGATATCAGCCGCTCCTCTTATATCACTCCAGTACTATTATATCCTCCAGAGACATTACATCATATGTGTGACTGATATCAGCCGCTCCTCTTATATCACTCCAGTACTATTATATCCTCCAGAGACATTACATCATATGTGTGACTGATATCAGCCGCTCCTCTTATATCACTCCAGTACCATTATATCCACCAGAGACATTACATCATATGTGTGACTGATATCAGCCGCTCCTCTTATATCACTCCAGTACTATTATATCCTCCAGAGACATTACATCATATGTGTGACTGATATCAGCCGCTCCTCTTATATCACTCCAGTACTATTATATCCTCCAGAGACATTACATCATATGTGTGACTGATATCAGCCGCTCCTCTTATATCACTCCAGCACTATTATATCCTCCAGAGACATTACATCATATGTGTGACTGATATCAGCCGCTCCTCTTATATCACTCCAGCACTATTATATCCTCCAGAGACATTACATCATATGTGACTGATATCAGCCGCTCCTCTTATATCACTCCAGCACTATTATATCCTCCAGAGACATTACATCATATGTGTGACTGATATCAGCCGCTCCTCTTATATCACTCCAGCACTATTATATCCTCCAGAGACATTACATCATATGTGACTGATATCAGCCGCTCCTCTTATAACACTCCAGTACTATTATATCCTCCAGAGACATTACATCATATGTGACTGATATCAGCCACTCCTCTTATAACACTCCAGTACTATTATATCCTCCAGAGACATTACATCATATGTGACTGATATCAGCCGCTCCTCTTATAACACTCCAGCACTATTATATCCTCTAGACATTACATCATATGTGTGACTGATATCAGCCGCTCCTCTTATAACACTCCAGTACTATTATATCCTCCAGAGACATTACATCATATGTGTGACTGATATCAGCCGCTCCTCTTATATCAGTCCAGCACTATTATATCCTCCAGAGACATTACATCATATGTGTGACTGATATCAGCCGCTCCTCTTATATCACTCCAGCACTATTATATCCTCCAGAGACATTACATCATATGTGTGACTGATATCAGCCGCTCCTCTTATATCACTCCAGTACTATTATATCCTCCAGACAATTACATCATATGTGTGACTGATATCAGCCGCTCCTCTTATATCACTCCAGTACTATTATATCCTCCAGAGACATTACATCATATGTGTGACTGATATCAGCCGCTCCTCTTATATCACTCCAGCACTATTATATCCTCCAGAGACATTACATCATATGTGTGACTGATATCAGCCGCTCCTCTTATATCACTCCAGTACTATTATATCCACCAGACATTACATCATATGTGACTGATATCAGCCGCTCCTCTTATATCACTCCAGCACTATTATATCCTCCAGAGACATTACATCATATGTGTGACTGATATCAGCCGCTCCTCTTATATCACTCCAGAACTATTATATCCTCCAGAGACATTACATCATATGTGTGACTGATATCAGCCGCTCCTCTTATAACACTCCAGCACTATTATATCCTCCAGAGACATTACATCATATGTGTGACTGATATCAGCCGCTCCTCTTATATCACTCCAGCACTATTATATCCTCCAGAGACATTACATCATATGTGTGACTGATATCAGCCGCTCCTCTTATATCACTCCAGTACTATTATATCCTCCAGAGACATTACATCATATATATGACTGATATCAGCCGCTCCTCTTATAACACTCCAGTACTATTATATCCTCCAGATTTTAAGGTTAGTGGCCCTTTACCCTGACCTGTCCTATATGCCAATTACAAACCCCAGTGAGCTGCTCGGACCTTCAGCAATCATGTGAGGGTTCCCCGAGCACGGGGCTATGGGATCCCTTATTTGGCATTCATCGTAAGGCTGCAAAATCATCTGACGTCTATCCCCGGACTTCCTTACAGCGTCTCCCGGCAGCTTCACATGTCGCCTTCTCAGGTGTCCAAGTGCAATATGTGGAAAATGCCGCAGTACAAGTCGTATGGGAGAACCGGTCATTTTAGGACATTAGTCGCTGCGGAGTCTTATTCCCGTGCAGTCAATCGCGAATCACAAAAACAACGACGGACGACGTCACAAGTGACTCCTGAGGAGCCGGACCCCAGTGTTCTCTCAAGGGTAGAGGTGACGGGATACAGGAAAAGCATTTAGTCCTAGATATTGGGTGAGGGGCAGCAGTTTTCTATAGTGATGGCCCATTAACCCATGACGGCCCACTCCGCACAGATCTATCTACAATACAGGGGTCCAATGACCATGCAAGTCCTGGGGGAGGGGGGGGGGGTCTCTAAATCACTACACAGAAAACATACATTTATACATGGAGCCGGCGCCACTTACTGTGTTTGTTCTTCTTTTCCGGTAGAGGTGGCGGACTCTCCGGGACGCCGTCACACTCCACCGCTCCAAAGCCGACCAGAAACTCCACCTGCGAGGTGTTCCCAGACTGGAAGGGCGAAACGGCAGCAAAAGGAGTAGAAGAAATTGGTGGCAGCAGGTCGTCCTCCGAGATGTTGTCGTACTGGGAAGGGTGACGCTCGAAGCAGACGCGGGAGCCATCGGAGGCGTGGGAGACGGCACTTCTACGTTTTTTCTCGGGGAGGGCAGGGGGGGTTTCTATGGCCGAGGGGTGAGAGGCTTCTGAGTTTTGGGGGCTGTTGTGAGGTAACTGGAAGTTTTGTCCATGAAAGGGGGAACCCGACTCGACGAGGGATTCGGGGAGAGGACTGAGGACGCCGGTAACTTGGCCGAGCACTTGGTCTGCACTGGACAGGTCTTGCTGCAGGAACTCGTAATCGGGGTCATAGTTATCTGCACAGAAACAGGAGAATAACCAGTCAGTATAATAACTCACATATCACCATGTTCTCCAGTCAGTATAATAACTCACATATCACCATGTTCTCCGGTCAGTATAATAACTCACATATCACCATGTTCTCCGGTCAGTATAATAACTCACATATCACCATGTTCTCCAGTCAGTATAATAACTCACATATCACCATGTTCTCCGGTCAGTATAATAACTCACATATCACCATGTTCTCCGGTCAGTATAATAACTCACATATCACCATGTTCTCCAGTCAGTATAATAACTCACATATCACCATGTCCTCCAGTCAGTATAATAACTCACATATCACCATGTTCTCCGGTCAGTATAATAACTCACATATCACCATGTCCTCCAGTCAGTATAATAACTCACATATCACCATGTTCTCCAGTCAGTATAATAACTCACATATCACCATGTCCTCCAGTCAGTATAATAACTCACATATCACCATGTTCTCCGGTCAGTATAATAACTCACATATCACCATGTTCTCCGGTCAGTATAATAACTCACATATCACCATGTTCTCCAGTCAGTATAATAACTCACATATCACCATGTTCTCCAGTCAGTATAATAACTCACATATCACCATGTTCTCCAGTCAGTATAATAACTCACATATCACCATGTTCTCCAGTCAGTATAATAACTCACATATCACCATGTTCTCCAGTCAGTATAATAACTCACATATCACCATGTTCTCCAGTCAGTATAATAACTCACATATCACCATGTTCTCCGGTCAGTATAATAACTCACATATCCCCATGTCCTCCAGTCAGTATAATAACTCACATATCACCATGTTCTCCAGTCAGTATAATAACTCACATATCACCATGTTCTCCAGTCAGTATAATAACTCACATATCACCATGTCCTCCAGTCAGTATAATAACTCACATATCACCATGTTCTCCGGTCAGTATAATAACTCACATATCACCATGTTCTCCAGTCAGTATAATAACTCACATATCACCATGTCCTCCAGTCAGTATAATAACTCACATATCACCATGTTCTCCGGTCAGTATAATAACTCACATATCACCATGTTCTCCAGTCAGTATAATAACTCACATATCACCATGTTCTCCAGTCAGTATAATAACTCACATATCACCATGTTCTCCAGTCAGTATAATAACTCACATATCACCATGTTCTCCAGTCAGTATAATAACTCACATATCACCATGTTCTCCAGTCAGTATAATAACTCACATATCACCATGTTCTCCAGTCAGTATAATAACTCACATATCACCATGTTCTCCAGTCAGTATAATAACTCACATATCACCATGTTCTCCGGTCAGTATAATAACTCACATATCCCCATGTCCTCCAGTCAGTATAATAACTCACATATCACCATGTTCTCCGGTCAGTATAATAACTCACATATCACCATGTTCTCCAGTCAGTATAATAACTCACATATCACCATGTCCTCCAGTCAGTATAATAACTCACATATCACCATGTTCTCCGGTCAGTATAATAACTCACATATCACCATGTTCTCCGGTCAGTATAATAACTCACATATCACCATGTCCTCCTGTCAGTATAATAACTCACATATCCCCATGTTCTCCAGTCAGTATAATAACTCACATATCACCATGTCCTCCGGTCAGTATAATAACTCACATATCACCATGTTCTCCGGTCAGTATAATAACTCACATATCCCCATGTTCTCCAGTCAGTATAATAACTCACATATCCCCATGTTCTCCAGTCAGTATAATAACTCACATATCACCATGTTCTCCAGTCAGTATAATAACTCACATATCACCATGTTCTCCGGTCAGTATAATAACTCACATATCATCATGTTCTCCGGTCAGTATAATAACTCACATATCACCATGTTCTCCGGTCAGTATAATAACTCACATATCACCATGTTCTCCGGTCAGTATAATAACTCACATATCACCATGTCCTCCAGTCAGTATAATAACTCACATATCACCATGTTCTCCGGTCAGTATAATAACTCACATATCACCATGTTCTCCGGTCAGTATAATAACTCACATATCACCATGTTCTCCGGTCAGTATAATAACTCACATATCACCATGTTCTCCGGTCAGTATAATAACTCACATATCCCCATGTTCTCCGGTCAGTATAATAACTCACATATCCCCATGTTCTCCAGTCAGTATAATAACTCACATATCATCATGTTCTCCACTCAGTATAATAACTCACATATCACCATGTTCTCCACTCAGTATAATAACTCACATATCACCATGTTCTCCGGTCAGTATAATAACTCACATATCACCATGTTCTCCAGTCAGTATAATAACTCACATATCACCATGTTCTCCGGTCAGTATAATAACTCACATATCACCATGTTCTCCGGTCAGTATAATAACTCACATATCACCATGTTCTCCGGTCAGTATAATAACTCACATATCACCATGTTCTCCGGTCAGTATAATAACTCACATATCACCATGTTCTCCGGTCAGTATAATAACTCACATATCACCATGTTCTCCAGTCAGTATAATAACTCACATATCCCCATGTTCTCCGGTCAGTATAATAACTCACATATCCCCATGTTCTCCAGTCAGTATAATAACTCACATATCACCATGTTCTCCGGTCAGTATAATAACTCACATATCACCATGTTCTCCGGTCAGTATAATAACTCACATATCACCATGTTCTCCGGTCAGTATAATAACTCACATATCACCATGTTCTCCGGTCAGTATAATAACTCACATATCACCATGTTCTCCGGTCAGTATAATAACTCACATATCACCATGTTCTCCGGTCAGTATAATAACTCACATATCACCATGTTCTCCGGTCAGTATAATAACTCACATATCACCATGTCCTCCGGTCAGTATAATAACTCACATATCCCCATGTTCTCCAGTCAGTATAATAACTCACATATCACCATGTCCTCCGGTCAGTATAATAACTCACATATCACCATGTTCTCCAGTCAGTATAATAACTCACATATCACCATGTCCTCCAGTCAGTATAATAACTCACATATCACCATGTTCTCCGGTCAGTATAATAACTCACATATCACCATGTTCTCCAGTCAGTATAATAACTCACATATCCCCATGTTCTCCGGTCAGTATAATAACTCACATATCACCATGTTCTCCGGTCAGTATAATAACTCACATATCACCATGTTCTCCGGTCAGTATAATAACTCACATATCACCATGTTCTCCGGTCAGTATGGTCACCATTACAGGTCCCACAGCTTGCTACCCAGCTTTCCAATGATCCTGAATGGCAAAAATGCATCTGTCTTTGGGAAAGCGGTGTGAACAGCATGTGTTTATTTGCTCCTTAGTTACATCTGTTTCAGAGAAAGCTGGGTGCCAACCAATATGGCCGCCATTAGACCTGCCACATGCGTCTATTCCGCCTTAGTAATAGTGGTTTCTGTGACAGCTGGGATCAAGATCACCCATCAGCTATAACAGGGGTCTGCTCGGCTAGGAAAGCTGGGTGACCACAGCAGCCACAAGGTGGTTTCACCCATCTTTCCCAGACTCCAGAGCGGCACACATTTCTCGTTGTGTATTGATTGCTCCACCCTAGGAAAACCGGAGGAGGATCTGAGGATCTATAGCTTCTTTACTAGGACGATCTTCCACTAGAGCTTGGGAAAGATGGTCGACAACCCCTGTGATAGCGGATAATGAAGATCATATGGGTTGTCACTCAGCTTTCCCACAGTCCAGACTGTCAAGTGGGGTCTATTTAACCTGTCCTCACATTTGTCTGTCTGTAGGAAAGATGGGTGTCAACTAATATGGTCTTGCCACAGAGGCTGTCACACAGCTTTCCCAGACTCCTGAATGGCAAACATGCCTAGTTATGTAGTGGTAGATCCTCCACTACTATCCTAGGGTGGAGCAAGGGATCTGTAGCCACTTAACAAGGCAGATTTTCCAATGAGGTCTGAAAAACCATCAACCCCTGTGGTTGCGGTAATGGGTAGTCACTCAGCTTTCCCAGAGCCAAGACAGTCAAGGGGGGAGTGTATGGTCACTATTACAGGGTCGGTCACATTACTGAATAACAGATTTGCCAAGTTAAGTAGCAATACAGAAGCGAAAGGTGAATCACTGCACAATAGGGATGATTTACCGTTCAGGACTCAAAGAAAGCTGGGGAACTGTAATGGAAGGAAAAAATATAATCAAGCTGGAAATCCGTGTGGTCCTCAGATCACTGCGTCCGCCTGTCTTATTGCCAGTGGTTTTCTCAAGAAATGACACTTCATTGTTAAACATGTCACGTCGAGCTGCGGTCTAAACTGAGAAAACCACGAACAGGAAACGGTCCAGCGAAGAAGAACGGCAGGAGGCCACGTGTGAGAACGTCCTCACATCTCACTGCTTCTCCTCAGAATCCCCCGCCCTCCATTTAGTAAATGCAATTCAAGCCACAGACCGGAGGTCTCCACACAGGACGAGTATATCTGCATCAGACTAGAACCTCACATGAACTTTCCCAATTCTCCATCTTACCGAGTGTCTCACAGCTGGTATTCCGGGAGCACTGCCCACTGTCCCTATCAAGGGAGGAGAGCTGCTCATCCGATTTACTAAGTTTTCCTATACTACTACACGGTGAAAGGCGCGGGGACTCTCCCCCATAGGACTGGCTCCCTCCGGATAATCGGCGATATGCGTAACAATTCACTTCAAAATCCTACAGGAAATAAAAGAGAAATAGGAGGTTAAATGTGAAGTATCGGCAGGGTCTGAATATATCAAGCGGATGTCCACCTATATACATGACATTACCGATCCCAAGTTACATCCTGTAATATACTCCAGAGCTGCACTCACTATTCTGCTGGTGGAGTCGCTTGTGTACATACATTACTTATACTGTACTGATCCTGAGTTACATCCTGTATTATACTCCAGAGCTGCACTCACTATTCTGCTGGTGGAGTCACTGTGTACATATATTACATTACTTATCCTGTACTGATCCTGAGTTACATCCTGTATTATACTCCAGAGCTGCACTCACTATTCTGCTGGTGGAGTCACTGTGTACATACATTACTTATCCTGTACTGATCCTGAGTTATATCCTGTATTATACTCCAGAGCTGCACTCACTATTCTGCCGGTGGAGTCACTGTGTACATACATTACATTACTTATCCTGTACTGATCCTGAGTTACATCCTGTATTATACTCCAGAGCTGCACTCACTATTCTGCTGGTGCAGTCACTGTGTACATACATACATTACTTATCCTGTACTGATCCGGAGTTATATCCTGTATTATACTCCAGAGCTGCACTCACTATTCTGCTGGTGGAGTCACTGTGTACATACATTACATTACTTATCCTGTACTGATCCTGAGTTACATCCTGTATTATACTCCAGAGCTGCACTCACTATTCTGCTGGTGGAGTCACTGTGTACATACATTACATTACTTATCCTGTACTGATCCTGAGTTATATCCTGTATTATACTCCAGAGCTGCACTCACTATTCTGCTGGTGGAGTCACTGTGTACATACATTACTTATCCTGTACTGATCCTGAGTTACATCCTGTATTATACTCCAGAGCTGCACTCACTATTCTGCTGGTGGAGTCACTGTGTACATACATTACATTACTTATCCTGTACTGATCCTTAGTAATATCCTGTATTATACTCCAGAGCTGCACTCACTATTCTGCCGGTGGAGTCACTGTGTACATACATTACATTACTTATCCTGTACTGATCCTGAGTTATATCCTGTATTATACTCCAGAGCTGCACTCACTATTCTGCTGGTGGAGTCACTGTGTACATACACTACTGATCCTGAGTTACATCCTGTATTATACTCCAGAGCTGCACTCACTATTCTGCTGGTGGAGTCACTGTATACATACATTACATTACTTATCCTGTACTGATCCTGAGTTATATCCTGTATTATTCTCCAGAGCTGCACTCACTATTCTGCTGGTGGAGTCACTGTGTACATACATTACATTACTTATCCTATACTGATCCTGAGTTACATCCTGTATTATACTCCAGAGCTGCACTCACTATTCTGCTGGTGGAGTCACTGTGTACATACATTACATTACTTATCCTGAGTTACACCCTGTATTATACTCCAGAGCTGCACTCACTATTCTGCTGGTGGAGTCGCTGTGTACATATATTAAAAGATGTAACTCAGAATCAGAATAAAATAAGTAATATACTTAAAAAAAAGTTGTACCAACCGATAAAACATATTTCCATCAGTCAATAGTCTGTAGTACTATAGATATAAGTTACATTGATGACTGTAAAATTGTTCAGATCCTTCATTATAACTCTTACATCTATAGTCGTCACCCCCACCGTATTACTTTACCTGGGTATTGTTGCCAAGGGGTATACTAGACCCACTGGTAGCACGGCTCATGGGTGCCACTACAGCGACTCGGGTGGGTGAAGGTGCAGATTGTCTTTTCTTTGGAGGTAAAGCAGGAGGTGGACTGTAAGGAGAGAGGAGAAGAAGTATAAAGTATCATCCCTTACTGGGACAATAAAGTAAGATATCACATCACGCACAGCCTATGCATCATAAATCAGATACTAGAGAAATAAAGCAAAGCCTGACGCTGCCCAGACACCGTATATTTCAGCCCGATGTAACGCAGGACCCCGCACGACACAAGTCTATGGCCGGTTTATGTGAGAGACCATGGACTCACCTATTTTCCATTACTCGTATACCAGGTAATGGGGGCTTGGGGGGAGCAGGCTCCTCCGTTTCTACACAGTCTACAGGGACTTCCTTAGCCGGTTCGGGGGTCTTATTGAGAATCTCCAGTTCTCTCTCTGATAAAGGCAATTCTTGTGTGCTGGAAGAGAAGAAAACGATGAACTAACGATGCCACAACAACAGGACGGAGCCGCAGGGGACCGGACCCCTCTGCACCTAGGACGAGAGGTGAGACCCCAGAACGTACCTGTCTGATTTACTGGCCGGGGAGGACGGCTTCACGGGGCTGGTGGGAGACGGGCGCTCCTGCTTCTCAATCATCAATCGCACCAACTCCTGAAAGATCAAACCAAGAGGTTATCAGACCTGTGCAGCGAGGGTCCCGGGTCACAGACCCCACACATGGGACATGACTGGGATAGGTCAGAATAAAACACTATTGGGGTGTAAAGGATGAAGTCTCCGCTGAATACGTCCTATGCAGGTTCCCACTCACACGGCGGACATTGCAGCTACTGGCATCCCTTTATATGACATTCGTACCTGCAGCGTCTTCAATGGAGATTCAATGGTTAATTCCGGCCGCAAGGCTAGCGAGGAACCCCCTCCAAGTCCACGTTCACAAATTGAACACTTTTCACATAGACTAGACCTAGCGGATCCACTTCGTAAATACGTTTCGTTATCTATCTCCACAGCTGAAATCTCCCAGCATCCCCTGCTTGTTCAGTGTCTGCACAAATTATTTACATTCGCAGGCTCTGCACGGTCACCTGACTCTTATACTAGCTCAGCTAAACCGTTAGGGGGGGGGGGGGGGGTTTGTCCATGGTTTCCAATAACAGCAAGCAGAATTGCGAGTGCAGCTCCGGAGGCTGTAACTCAGTGAGTAAAGGATATGTAATGTAATGTATTTATAAAGTGATTTCACATTTAATGTAGATGATGTCTATATATGATCTGTAAAATGCTGGACATGTAACATATAGTTGCGCCAAAAAGAACCTAAACGCAGAAAAGCTATAGTCAACGTAAACCACCGTAAAGATCTCTAATACCAGCGAAAAAGAGACAGAAGGCTCAACCGCCATGTTCTTTCCAGCACGCCCATCGTGGATTCCTCTGCACATACTAGAGCGGACACATTGGACCAGAAGCTGCGCTGTGAGGCATCCGGCTGTGATAACATTGTGCGCTCCGGGCGGGATGTGATAATGAGGGTGGCACAGACCCGGACAGATTATACACAGCGGAGCTAGAAGGTGAAATCACAGCTATGTGCACAGGGAACGAGGGGAGGCCTGGAAGGCTCCCAAATATCTGACTTCATTCTCCGGATGACCTCACGGATGTGCAGACTCCAGCTGTGTCTCCCCAGAGGGGACGGACGGCCCGCCTGGATTATGGCTGGGTTTAACCCCTTAACTACAGTGATTAATAACAGACAAGTCAATACATTCATGCAAAAACATTCACAAGGTTTATGAGAACTAGACTGAAAACCTCCATTCTTTACACTGCAGGCTGCATCCAGAGAACGGTCGGTGCTAACTAGAAGCAATGGTTTGGTGACCTAATAAAACAACATACTGTAAGAGGACTGTTTACAATCCTGACCTTGACACCGTCCAGTACGGCCTTTATGACGTCCTTGACAGTCGCCACCATTTCCTTGTCCTCGCAGTTCACTCCTTCCAGCATCACTTGATCGGACCAGCGGATGAGGTTGGCCAGAGACTGGTACACTCTGCTGTAGCAGGAGGAGATGGCAGTGCTGTCAACAGGGTGGAAAAGAACAATTACAACAAGGAAAGTGTCTCATACGACACCGGGCAGCTCTGCTATACGGTCAGGACACTAACTCGTGTCAACTACTCACTAGGCTCATTATACAGACAAGAGAGGAGCATGAGGGGGGGGGGGGTCATAGTTTTCTGTGTTTCATACAATTCAGTGCCAGTGCCTTTCTGGCACTGTTTCACTGACCGCAAGCGGAGATATTGAAAATGGTCAGAAATTGAGGCACAAAGTATATTTGAAAATTGTAGAACGTCCCACTTATTTTTGAAGGCCCATTAATGTGTGACCAGCAGATGGACTTGTCATGGTTGTTTATGAAGAGACGCCAAGACTCTAGAACTGGGGTCAGCAACCTGCGGCACACTCCAGGTGTTGTGAAACTACAATTCCCAGCATGCCCTGGCAGCCCTTGGCTGGAATAATAAAGACTTTAGCTCTCAGTGCATGCTGGGAGTTGTAGTGTTACAATAGTTGGAGTGCTGCAGGTTGCTGACCCCTGGTCTGGAGGATCATTAACAACAGATTAAACAACTACCGACCTTTGCTGAGCGTGCGTGTCCGCCTGGACCAAGGGCAGAATGGCTTCTAGGACTTTGCTGGCGGAGCCGGGGAGCATGACCAACACCATCTTGTCTACGGCCATTTTGTCTACAATCGTCTTAAAGTAGCGCAGGGCGTTGACGACTTCCTTCTCTTGTTCCTCCAGCCGGCTCAGAGTCTACAAAAGTTTACCATCCAGGATAAGAAAATCACATTTCCACAATATAATATGTTAAAAAGCAGGAAAAAAAAAATGTTAAAGGGTAACAAAACTTTTAAAAAAGTCAGAAGTTTTGACCGGTGGGGGTCCGAGCACAGAGACCCCACCGATCGCTAAAATGAAACGCTCGGGTGAGCGCTGCGCCGCTTGGCTTCTGATTGGCTTTCCTCAGAGCGATGTACGGGCTCAATAGGAAGTCTATGAGCTCCTATACCAGCTTTCCGAGAAGAGCCAATCAAAAACTACAAGGCCCAGCGGTCACCCGAGCACTTCTGCTGCTTCGTTTTAGCGATCGGTGGGGGTCTCCGAGCTCGTGACCCACTGATCAAACTTCTGGCATGTTAAAAGTTTAGGTACCCTTTAAACAATAAATACAGAAAGCCTGTTCCGTTTCTGGGAAAGCTGGGTGACGAGCCCCAGTGATGGAAAACCAGTTTTCCCAGGGTCCAGAATGGCAAGTCTGCCTAGCTAGTGATATGAGAAAGAATAGATCTGTATCCCGGCACAGATTTGCCATTCAGGATTATGGAAAAGCGGGGTTATTACTATAGGCGCCACGTTTGCAGCCTTGCTTTGTGTCATTCAAAGAAAATTCTCTTCACGCAGAGGTCTTGTGCATGGAACAATCTTTGGTTTCATTATAAATCGAGGACAGGAAGATGACGGTCTCAGTACTTTCCGCAACTCATAATGAGAGATTTCCTGACACTGCAGACGCCTCCGCACATCAAAACTGTGATCACAAAATGATCAGATCAGTCAAGAGACCGCAGCAGAATCAGCGTCAACATCAGCTCTGGCCGGTGCCGGCCATCGGGGTGCTGTCCCTTTAAGGAGCGGCCTAAATAGCAACTCCCTAAAAAATTGACAGCCACGAAAAGGGAGAAACTTGATCAAGACGTGTGATCGACCAAGTGACGGTCAGATCCTGGCGGAGGGGTCGTAGACATTCTGCTCTGGAAGCCGAGGATCTTTTGGGTGAGGCCCCTCACAGCTGTGGGGCGCGGCAGCAGATAGCACGGGGTCTGCATTACAGCTGTGGGATGTTACAGAGGCGATCCGGTCACCCTCCTACGTGAAGACACAAACTATTTCAAGCAACTGAAGAAGTGAAAGCAAAAAAACGGGAAGAAAGATTCTTAAAGGGGAAAAAAATTCTCCCAATAATCTGGATTATGCTGCACGGCGACGGGCAGTCAAACAGCTGGCGGGTCGTGTTTCCATTGGCGACAGTAAGCAAGCCTGCCACTGCCGATCCTGTAGCCCCAGGAGTGACAACACAATCATGCTATGGGGTTTTCTACTTAAAAGGGGTTTCCCCATAAATATCTGATTTGTAGGGGTTCAACCGCTGGGACCCCAATCGATCACGAGAACGGGCTCACCTTGCCGTACCTGGGAGCCTCATAGGAATGGAGCGGTAGTGAGCATGCTCCACCACCGCTCCATTCATTTCTATGGGGCTCCCAGGAACGGCAAGGTAAACCTGTTCTCATGATCGATTGGGGTCCCAGCGGTCAGATATGTATCCCCTATCCTGTGGATAACGGATAAATATTGATTATAGGAAAACCCCTTTAACCCCTTAATGACCGCCGATACGCCTTTTCACGCCGGCCTAATCAAAGTCTTTCAAGGGTCTCCTGTGCAGCCTGGAGAGAGTGATTGGCTGTCTGATGACAGCCGGGCTCCTGCTGCAACCGTAGCGATCGTAGTTTACGTAGATCGCAGCCGTTTAACTCCTCGAATGCCGAGGTCATTAGCGACCGCTGCATTTTAGTTGTTTACAGAGGGAGGGAACTCTGTCACCCACCGGCAGCCCGCAAATGCAATTGCCGGCATCCGATGGGGTGCCATGGCAACTGGGAGCCTAACAAAGGCCCCCAGGCCTGCCCAGGCTATATGCCTATTAGGAGGTGGCAGAGTATACCAAAGCATTATATTTGTGATCAGGAGATCACAGAGTGAAGTCCCTAGTGGGACTAAAAAAAATAATTGATTTGAAATAAAAGTTAATAAAAAGGTACACTAAAAAAAAAAAAAAATGCCAAAATTGCTTTTAATAATAAAAAGGTTAATCAATAAGTCCCTTTTACCCAAAAATGGTAGCAATGAATGAAGTCCCGCAAAAAATAAGCCATCGTATGGCGACATTGACGTAAAAATAAAAAAGTTACAGCTACTGGAAAGCGGCGATGCAAAATAAAGTTTTTAGTTCAAAAGTGATTTTATTCTGCAAAAGTCGTAAAACATTAAAAAAAAATAAAAAAACTTTACATATGTGGTATCGTCGTAATCGTACCGACCCATAGAACAAAGGTAACGTGGTATTTACGCTGCACGGTAAACTGCGTAAATGTAAAATGATTAGGACAATGGCTAAATTGCTGTTTTTTATATCCCTCCCAAAAAAAAGTTGATAAAAAACGTAATAAAAAAAATTTCTATATCCCCCAAAACAGTGTCAATGAAAACTACAACTCATCCCGCAAAAAATAAGTCCTTATACAGCCACGTTGTTGGGTTGTTGCCTAGCGACAGTCGGTGCCTGCATCAGGTGACAACCGTGGATCTCCATCATCCTGTGTGATCATTGTGGTCACTGAGATCCTACCTGCCATTTCCTGTCCCCTATAGATATTATACGGCTATTACAATACAGGTACAACCATACCAGACATTATGGAGACCCCCGCCTCCCCTCAAACCTGCTTCATGTGTGACCTGCAAACAATATGGCGTCCAATAAGATCAGCGTTATGATGGATCGGTAAAACGTATCCGCGCTGTAGTTACCTTATTTACAGGCTTCTCCTCCGTTTTTATGGTGAGGTCGGCCGGCTTTCCTTTCTTGGACGGGGTCCTCTTGATGATTTTAGGCGAGTGGAACTTGTCCTTCAGCTTCATGGTGAAGGAGGAGAGGTGGGAGCGCTGACTGTCTGCGGAGACAAAACCGGGAGATTCAGACAATGAGAACAAGTTCAGCCCTAAAAATCAAGCAACATGATAAACCCCCTCCCACCACAGTATACCGGTGATCGCGTTCCATTGGTTGTCCGCCCTTCTCCATATTACACCTGTGGACTACAAGGCCCATCATGCCCTGTCTACTGGAATATGTAGTGGGTAACAATCAGCCAATGATTGCTGCCCGTTTCCTGGTATCAGGAAGAAGCCAGCAGCACCCTTGTACAAGGGAAACCGTCAGCAAGTAATAGATCTTTTGCTGACTGTTTCCAATTACGGACCTGCAGGTCCACAGGAGGTGGTGTGAGGATAAAACAAAAGCAGTTTCTGTAATAAGGAGATGTGACGACGACGCTGAGCGATAACGGCGCAGCACCGACCGAGCAGCTGCAGTCCAGGATGGGACAGCACCGAGTATGAGTAATGCCAAGAAGCTTCTCGCAAGAAACCACAGCTCGAAATAGTCCGCGATGAGTCGGACGGAGAGCGCAGCGGCTGCCGACCACAATCCTGTGCTACAGATCACTTCTCAGCAGCCACAAAGCAGCTGTCAGATCAGACAGATATGAGCGGGGGAGGGGGTGCGATCAAATGGCGAGCGACTAAACACGTAATATTACCGGTGGATGACAGGGCAAACTAAAAACGACACAAAAATACAAGAAAAAACATAAAAGAACGTGAAAAAAATAATTCGGTATATTTGCTTTAAGTGCCAAACCCCATTACAGCCGCCCTAAAACCAAACACTGACCATTCTTAAAGGGCTTCTCCTCTCGTAGGTCAATATATTGTAAACGGCAACTTTAGAACAGACTGTCAAGATCTCTGCTAGCTGTTATTAGATGACACTACCGGCCTAATATTTTACACAGCTGAGAGTTTGCTACATTTCTATCCAATCTAGACAATCCTGTGAACTACGGTCAGAGCTCCAGACTGATACATTGTATCAGCGCAGGTAAAAATGTAAGTAATTTTCAGCTGGGAGACCTTGGGTCTGTATGGGTTTACAGCCTCTGGACATAAGACTGTTGCCATTCAACGGAAGGACGCAGAGATCTTGAAATGGTAAACAGGCGGTTTTGTGGTGATGCGGTATTGGTCCAGCTCTGTGCACGGCCTGTCCAATAGTTTGGAATTTCCGATAATCCAGCACCTTGATGATCTGTAGGATGTGGATAATGGGATTCACACCTTAAATTACATTTCTCAGCTGGAGACGATGCAGCTACCAATTATCTGGAAGGATGGGGGAGGGGTGTGCAAGATGGAGGTACAACGCTCAGACATATGACTGCGCGGTCTGACCGCCATTGATAGCTAAATGCAAAAAGAGCTGAATCTCCAGCACCAGGGACACGGCTGCAGCAGAAGACGGAGCAGCAGGATTATGGCACGTTATATGATTGCATTTTCTGGACTAACAGATGCCGGACTAAAGGACTTTTGCTGTAGATTTTGTACTGTTCAGATAAGCGGACCCCAGCATGCCGCAGGGGAAGCAACGCTTGTTCTATATGTGCTACGTGCAGAATTGATTGGTTATGACTGGATCAATTTCGCGCTGAGCAGACATAACCAATCAATCCTGCCCAATGAGCATATAAGGGCACAGAGCAGCATCCCTCCCACCGCAGCGGCCGTTCATAGGATGAAGGTATAAGGACCAGATAAAGTACACATTGCCTTGGACCGAACGTCACTGGACCGCTGCATCATGTGCTCTACTCCAGTCACTACCAGAGCTGCATTTACATATCTAGACTCATTGCTTTGAAAAAAAATTGTAAAAGCTTTTCTGATGAACTGCATTCTGGGACATTTAATCAGACTACAGTTGCCTGATGTAAACACTATATCTCCAAATGCAATGCAGCATAGTAGAGCATGCTCTTTACAGACACTGAACCAGCAGGTTGGGCGTGCGAGATCCAGCTGCAGCACAGGAGGGGATGAAACAAAAGCTGCAGGAGAATCTCTGTGTGATTGGTTGTAAATCAGACCATCGGCTGCGGATTGTACGAGTCAGGAAACCGAAACCTGCCGTGAGGAAATTCTAGTGTCACCCGTCTCCCCAGGGGGATCACAGGCCGTGGGCTTCATCCTCTCTGACACACGATCCCACCTCTATGAATGAACCACGAGAGGACCCCCGCAGAGCGAGCGATCACTCACCTACCCATAATGCAATCATCTTAAAGAGAACCCGTCCCCCATGACAGACCCATGATAAAGACATCAGTGCGATACCCCTATAGATTGTCTCAGGATAAGAAACCCTGTCCTTATGTCCTACTAGAGCAGACAGACTTTATAGAGGGGGCTCCAACTGCGGCAGACCGGACAAGCCGCGGATGTGTGCCTAGACGCGACTAACCATGGTGATAACAGCTGATCGCCGCTCTGTCTTCATTATAGAAAGAGGACATCCCCCTATAACAACAGCCCCCCAGAAGTGCCAGCGGAGTCACAAAAGAAAGCACTTCCTAGTTCTGTGTATCACATGATCCCTTTCAGCCAATCAGCTGCCCTGAAATAGATCCTGAAACCGAAAAGTCGGAGTGTACGTCACATGATCATTTTCAGCGCAGCTGAATTGCAGAGACGGGTCATGTGATATACCACGACTCCACAAAACCAGGAAGTGCTGCTGATGTCTCTCCTCCATGCTTTACACTGCAATGTCTCTTGTTCTGATCAGATGTGTAGTATAACCACAAGATCGGCAGGAAGTCAAGGCATGAAGAGATTTCCATTACAGCAAGGACAGGACAGGGTTTTTCTACAAGAGTCGTTGTGGTAAATTTTCGACGATGAGGTTTTGCCGCCATTACGAAAACCCTGGCAAAAACGGCAACAACTATTGCTTCATGTAAATTCGCCGTAAACCCATGAGAAAAATTAGAAGAGGCGAGGGCCTTCCACAAGAGGCGAGGGCCTTCCACAAGAGGCGAGGGCCTTCCACAAGAGGCGAGGGCCTTCCACAAGAGGCGAGGGCCTTCCACAAGAGGCGAGGGCCTTCCACAAGAGGCGAGGGCCTTCCACAAGAGGCGAGGGCCTTCCACAAGAGGCGAGGGCCTTCCACAAGAGGCGAGGGCCTTCCACAAGAGGCGAGGGCCTTCCACAAGAGGCGAGGGCCTTCCACAAGAGGCGAGGGCCTTCCACAAGAGGCGAGGGCCTTCCACAAGAGGCGAGGGCCTTCCACAAGAGGCGAGGGCCTTCCACAAGAGGGGAGGGCCTTCCACAAGAGGCGAGGGCCTTCCACAAGAGGCGAGGGCCTTCCACAAGAGGCGAGGGCCTTCAACAAGAGGGGAGGGCCTTGGACAGGGGCTTTAATGAACAATAGATTGATGTTTTAGCACCCAGAAGGCTCCAGCACTGTAAGGGTTAACATCAGAACATAATAAAGCGTAAAAGGTGATGTAATCCGGCGAGCTCATCTCGTTATCAGGGGGTTGTGCAAATCCCATAGGAGACGAATCTCCACCTGGTGAGACAAACACGAGAGGAGCGCAGGTTGTAATTAACACGTCCACGTGGGAGTCGAGGCAAAAACAATGAAAGTGAAAGAAGGCGACCTGAGCGCGCGCACCTGCCGGCTGAGTCACACGGGAAATATTCAGACCTGGAAGGATTAGATGACATCACACAGGACGAGGTGCGACCAGAGACACCCGGCCCAGAACTACCCCCATCATCTCAAATAGTCCAGTCTTATGTCAATAAGGATTATTATGTAGCAAAGAAAATGCTGAAACTTTCCCATTTACTTTCACTTCCTCACTATTTTTAAGATCTGTTTGCTGTCAGTGTATGGAAACATTTAGAGACTGAAAAAAATAAGACCCTGACCTAGTGTAAAGAAGTCACTGACCGCTCCATCACTCCCAGTCAAAAACAGTCAGACAGCGAGTTCATAGGGGAGAGGTGTGGGAGGCCTTGGTGTGACTACTGGGAGAAAGGGTGGACTGAGCAGAATTCTGAAGTGACTACTGGGAAAGCAGAGGGGGCACCAGCAGAGACTACTGGGAAAGCAGAGGGGGCACCAGCAGAGACGACTGGGAAAGCAGAGGGGGCACCAGCAGAGACGACTGGGAAAGCAGAGGGGGCACCAGCAGAGACTACTGGGAAAGCAGAAGAGGGGGCACCAGCAGAGACTACTGGGAAAGCAGAAGAGGGGGCACCAGCAGAGACTACTGGGAAAGCAGAAGAGGGGGCACCAGCAGAGACGACTGGGAAAGCAGAGGGGGCACCAGCAGAGACGACTGGGAAAGCAGAGGGGGCACCAGCAGAGACGACTGGGAAAGCAGAGGGGGCACCAGCAGAGATGACTGGGAAAGCAGAGGGGGCACCAGCAGAGAAGACTGGGAAAGTAGAGGGGGCACCAGCAGTGATATAGGAAATCATCATTTTTACCAAATGTGCTGATTTACTGCATCGCACTCGTAGCTCAGTTCCCCTGGGCACAGCTGTGCCCGTCCATCAGTACCCTGGCATGTAGCGGATGAGAAGAGACCAGCTGTACGGCCGCCACAGCATTCCAGAGGAGGGAGAAGACAACAACCATGACACGGGGCACATTACACATCACATCAGCTTCTCCCATAAAGTACAGCCCATCATACAAGGACTCGGGGAGCGTCATTAACACACATTCACTGACAGGTAGCACAGAAAGCCCGGTTTCTGTGCTTCCATGGTAACAGTTGGGGGTTGAGGTCATCGGCTACTCCAGCTGTGTGATCTCTAATGGATGAGAGGCCCCGGGGCTGTGCAGCAGGACAGGAATGCACGGAGCCGGCCAAAGGTTTACACCAACATACACTGAGCGCCTTCTCTAATGCATCCGCCCGCAGCGCTCCGCACCGTCACCACTCAGGGGCATCGTGTGGAGGGGCTGGAGGTCAGTAAAGCGGCCAGAACATGAGCCATGCTGTACAAGCCCCTGGGCTACCAGCAGCAGTAATGTCCCAGTGTGACTTTTAAAGGACAACTCCACCCAAAATGACTACTGGGGGTGACCAGGAATTGTCTGGGGAAGGATGTCAGATCCGCAGTGTCCGGCAGACATTTGGATGGACAGTCACATTCTCAAATGGCAGCCATAGACGTTCTCAATTGTGGTGGGATTTGCTAATAATCTAAAGTCTACTTAGCGCTCAGTCAAGTGAAGAAGGCGACTATAATACAGGGTCTCCCTGCTCTGACTACTGGGGGGACGGGACTATAATACAAGGTCTCTCTGCTCTGACTACTAGGGGGTGACTATGTAATACAAGGTCTCCCTGCTCTGACTACTGGGGGGACGGGACTATAATACAAGGTCTCCCTGCTCTGACTACTGGGGGAGGGGGGGGATTATAATACAAGGCCTTTCTGCTCTGATTACTGGGGGCGACTATGTAATACAAGGTATTTCTGCTCTGACTACTGGGGGGACGACTATAATACAAGGTCTCTCTGCTCTGACAACTGGGGGGGGGTGACTATGTAATACAAAATCTCTGCTCTGACTACTGGGGGGGCGACTAGGTAATACAAGGTCTCTCTGCTCGGACTACTGGAGGCGCAACTACGTAATACAAGGTCTCTCTGCTCGGACTACTGGGGGGCTTAGCCTATGTTGGCCATAGCCACGAGATAATGGCTGGCCACCTAAAGCACATGACCCCCCTCATGTTAGTCTCAGAGATGAAATGTTAATAAAATCTCCTATACAGCAGCAACCCCCCCCCCCCCCCTATACTTGGCCGTGTACAACCTTCAACACAGAACCGGCAGGGAAGAACCGTACAGGGTTTTCTCCTCTTCCTGTCAGATCCCGCCTCATTACAGGGATAAATCCAGTAAGGGATTTGATTAATCCTGCGGGGTAACTGGCGCTGATCTTCACGCTCGGCGCATCCACATAATTATCAGCCACCGGTCTAACGACACACTAGTCTTGTTAGGGAGCTAGGGAGCAGCGGAGCGGAAGAAGGACCGGCCCGGGCTCCCCGTCTATGGCTTTGCTGCTGCTCGGTCATTAGGCAATACTAATTACACTGATGAAGTGCTGCAGAACCCAACCAACTCACACCCGGACTGGTCGTGGCCTTGGAGGGAGATGGGGGGGGGGGGGCAAACAATGTGAGGAGGGGGCCGGGGGTGGGAAAATAGACAAAAGGAGAATGTGTATATGAGGGTGATGAATGGCCGGCTCCTGTGTAAACACCTTTGTCCTTCCTGCCCACTGCATTTACCACCTGAGAGGACAAACATGCCGGCAGGCCCAGACGGCGGGGGTCACAGGCAGGGCGATGACCAGTCCACGTATTATTCACTCGGCGCACAATTGAGGGGCGCCATTACTGCTCCCTAATAAACGTACACTGGCTGAACGCTCACAAAGTCATCCCCATCACTAAACGGAGGAGTCCGTACAGACCAGCGCCCCATCATGGTCATCTCAATGTATGGGGTCATTCCATAGAAGCTTGATGAAGGATGATGGTGGTGGTGGTACGTTCACACATGCTGCACCCCGCAGCCGTTCCGGTAATACATATACGGTATGTATACGTACACGGTTTACAGCTTGGTTGTCCCTCAGGTTCATTTCCAAGGTGACAGTCCCATCATTAACATCTGGGGTCCCAAGAGAAGAATGCCACGGGTGGCATATACAGGGGAGGATGGGAGTTGTTATCTTATTGTACTCAATTAAAAAAGTCCAATGATCCAGAACTCCTGCTAATCTCACATCGGAAAATAGTCCTCAAGCTGCATTCGGGGAATGACAGAACGGTCTGGCTCGGAGATGGGTGGGTACAAATGGGCAGCTGCCACCTTCCCTACAGCGGTGACTGATGACCAGGGAGTGAAGTTTACTGACAACTGTCGTCACTGTCATTCCTGGTGGTTTCAGGACAGTTATTCATAACCGCAATTATACATTTAAAAATTATTTTAAGTCTGTGCAGCTTGCGCTGTGACTAGTGACATGAGTCATGTTATCAGCAGTTATGTTGCGGTGACCGCTGCACTGTGTGAACTTCACTATAAACCTCCCTAAATAATTGCTGGCTCATCCGGGCGGATCAGAGGACGGGATAAGTGGGGTACGTCCATGGTTATGTAAGCGTCTCCTGCCCGAGGAGCGGCAGCTGCGGACAAGTGTATGGGGCTGGTGATACACGAGACCCCCTCAGACCTGGAATAATAATTGCCCCTTGGTAATAGGGTGACAATTCCAGGATAGATCACGCCACGACCGCTTTATGCGGATTTGTTCATCTTTACATTTCACAAAACGGCGATCGCCACCATCAAAATAATTATAGGAGACAAAACGTCTGATGTGGAAATTGCAGGGAGCTGAAAACGCGGATCACAAGGTCCAATTAGCACCCAATATATATGAGAAGACGGACGAGGTCATCGCCGGAACCAGAAGACGTACGGACGAGGTCATCGCCGGAGCCAGAAGACGTACGGACGAGGTCATCGCCGGAGCCAGAAGACGTACGGACGAGGTCATCGCCGGAGCCAGAAGACGTACGGACGAGGTCATCGCCGGAGCCAGAAGACGTACGGACGAGGTCATCGCCGGAACCAGAAGACGTACGGACGAGGTCATCGCCGGAGCCAGAAAACGTACGGACGAGGTCATCGCCGGAGCCAGAAGACGTACGGACGAGGTCATCGCCGGAGCCAGAAGACGTACGGACGAAGACGTACGGACGAGGTCATCGCCGGAGCCAGAAGACGTACGGATGAGGTCATCGCCGGAGCCAGAAGACGTACGGACTAGGTCATCGCCGGAGCAAGAAGACGTACGGATGAGGCCATCGCCCGGAGCCAGAAGACGTACGGATGAGGCCATATGATGTACAGGTGATGTCATATGATGCGCAGATGACATCACTACATACACAGCTTCCCAGCATTGTACACAGGAACAGGTCACTGCTATGTAAGGTATTTACATACATTGTAAATAACGCGAAACGCATCGCTGCTGTGCAATGTATTTATATAAACTACTACCACCACCATTCGCAAGCAGCGTCGGTACCAGCTGGGATACTAGATCATCCTCACTAACATGTAGAGTAATTGATGGCACACACGTTGCTGCAGGGTCTACCACCGTTCAGCAGTGTAATGGTTAATTTTGTGCCTTTTTTCCCCCCTCAATAGTATAAGGTTCAATACAACGGAACTGAAAAGTCAAACGGAGGATGCTGAGAGTGCTCAGCCGTACATTACCCAGACACACATTGCAGTCTGCGGACACAGTGCAGCCCCCTCCCCCAGCACAACATTACTGGGAAATCGATGATACTCCATATTGTCTGCCATTATCCTGACAATGCGGAGCTCTCCCAATACACAGAAAAAAGTAACCTGGACTACTACACCCAGCATCCTGCACAGGAAATAATGGATACTCCGGCTTCTACACACTACTACTCCAGGTGGACAGGCTCTTAACATGGCATCTCCAAGTGGAGTAGCAACGCACGTACAGCCCCCACAACAGGGCAACAAGCCGCGCGTACAGCCCCCACAACAGGGCAACAAGCCGCGCGTACAGCCCCAACAACAGGGCAACAAGCCGCGCGTACAGCCCCCACAACAGGGCAACAAGCCGCGCGTACAGCCCCCACAACAGGGCAACATGCCGCGCGTACAGCCCCCACAACAGGGCAACATGCCGAGCGTACAGCCCCCACAACAGAGCAACAAGCCGCGCGTACAACCCCCACAACAGAGCAAGAAGCCGCGCGTACAGCCCCCACAACAAGTTGCATCTCTAGGCCAGCGGTGGACACTGGTGGTTTCGGGGCACCGAGACAGCGCCACGGCCCAACAAGCCAGCCACCGAGACGGCCCAACAAGCCAGCCACCGAGACGGCCCAACAAGCCAGCCACCGAGACGGCCCAACAAGCCAGCCACCGAGACGGCCCAACAAGCCAGCCACCGAGGCGGCCCAACAAGCCAGCCACCGAGGCGGCCCAACAAGCCAGCCACCGAGGCGGCCCAACAAGCCACCGAGACAGCCCAACCACCTACCTGCACGGATACAATGTAACAAACTATCAGCACAGAAGATTTGTAGAAATTTTCATTAGCGTTATACAGCCACATCCTGGCATTATGTGCCCTGGTGGCCTCTATCATCATAGACAGAGATAAGCGGCATCAATATGATAATTACATCTATTGCTCTCTGCGTTCAGCCATCTTCCTACTTCTAATAAGTTCCATACTGTGCCATGATTGGGATCTGCACAGTGCCCCCTCCAGACAGTCTGTTCCTTGATCGCCGAGCTCATTCTTTAGAGCGTCCTTCACTAAGTGGGAACAGCTGCACCGTCTGGAGCAAAACACTGCGCCATTCCTAGACGGTAACAAAACACGAAGACCTGCCAAACGACGACTGAGCGCGCTCCACAACGGACCACCAACCGGAACCAGACCTGCACGGCGCCTCATGTAGGGGAACCAAAACGTACAGTCCACCTCAAATCCATTTGTTGAATGCGGTCTATTGCTCCCTGTTATCAGTCATTTCAGGCTGGGGAGACGCTGACTGTGGTGTTCATCAATGGGAAGAGTGACAGTATAACTTCTCTGCCCCACCAGGATCCCTTCTGTAAGTCACATATAATGTAAAGGTCTCTGGAGGTATGTGACTGACATCAGCCGCTCCTCTTATATCACTCCAGTACTATTATATCCTCCAGAGACATTACATCATATGTGACTGATATCAGCCGCTCCTCTTATATCACTCCAGCACTATTATATCCCCCAGAGACATTACATCATATGTGACTGATATCAGCCGCTCCTCTTATATCACTCCAGTACTATTATATCCTCCAGAGACATTACATCATATGTGTGACTGATATCAGCCGCTCCTCTTATATCACTCCAGCACTATTATATCCTCCAGACATTACATCATATGTGACTGATATCAGCCGCTCCTCTTATATCACTCCAGTACTATTATATCCTCCAGAGACATTACATCATATGTGTGACTGATATCAGCCGCTCCTCTTATATCACTCCAGTACTATTATATCCTCCAGAGACATTACATCATATGTGTGACTGATATCAGCCGCTCCTCTTATATCCTCCAGACATTACATCATATGTGACTGATATCAGCCGCTCCTCTTATAACACTCCAGTACTATTATATCCTCCAGAGACATTACATCATATATGTGACTGATATCAGCCGCTCCTCTTATATCCTCCAGACATTACATCATATGTGACTGATATCAGCCGCTCCTCTTATAACACTCCAGTACTATTATATCCTCCAGAGACATTACATCATATATGTGACTGATATCAGCCGCTCCTCTTATAACACTCCAGCACTATTATATCCTCCGGAGACATTACATCATATGTGTGACTGATATCAGCCGCTCCTATTATATCCTCCAGAGACATTACATCATATGTGACTGATATCAGCAGCTCCTCTTATATCACTCCAGCACTATTATATCCCCCAGAGACATTACATCATATGTGTGACTGATATCAGCCGCTCCTCTTATAACACTCCAGTACTATTATATCCTCCAGAGACATTACATCATATGTGACTGATATCAGCCGCTCCTCTTATATCACTCCAGTACTATTATATCCTCCAGAGACATTACATCATATGTGACTGACATCAGCCGCTCCTCTTATAACACTCCAGTACTATTATATCCTCCAGACATTACATCATATGTGTGACTGATATCAGCCGCTCCTCTTATAACACTCCAGCACTATTAAATCCTCCAGAGACATTACATCATATATGTGACTGATATCAGCCGCTCCTATTATATCCTCCAGAGACATTACATCATATATGTGACTGATATCAGCCGCTCCTCTTATATCACTCCAGCACTATTATATCCTCCAGAGACATTACATCTTATGTGTGACTGATATCAGCCGCTCCTCTTATAACACTCCAGCACTATTATATCCTCCAGACATTACATCATATGTGACTGATATCAGCCGCTCCTCTTATAACACTCCAGCACTATTATATCCTCCAGAGACATTACATCATATGTGTGACTGATATCAGCCTCTCCTCTTATATCACTCCAGCACTATTATATCCTCCAGAGACATTACATCATATGTGTGACTGATATCAGCCGCTCCTCTTATATCACTCCAGCACTATTATATCCTCCGGAGACATTACATTATATGTGTGACTGATATCAGCCTCTCCTCTTATAACACTCCAGCACTATTATATCCTCCAGAGACATTACATCATATGTGACTGATATCAGCCGCTCCTCTTATATCACTCCAGTACTATTATATCCCCCAGAGACATTACATCATATGTGTGACTGATATCAGCCGCTCCTCTTATATCACTCCAGTACTATTATATCCTCCAGAGACATTACATCATATGTGACTGATATCAGCCGCTCCTCTTATATCACTCCAGTACTATTATATCCTCCAGAGACATTACATCATATATGTGACTGATATCAGCCGCTCCTCTTATATCACTCCAGCACTATTATATCCTCCGGAGACATTACATCATATATGACTGATATCAGCCGCTCCTCTTATATCACTCCAGCACTATTATATCCTCCGGAGACATTACATCATATATGACTGATATCAGCCGCTCCTCTTATAACACTCCAGTACTATTATATCCTCCAGAGACATTACATCATATGTGTGACTGATATCAGCCGCTCCTCATATCACTCCAGCACTATTATATCCTCCAGAGACATTACATCATATGTGTGACTGATATCAGCCGCTCCTCTTATATCACTCCAGTACTATTATATCCTCCAGAGACATTACATCATATATGTGACTGATATCAGCCGCTCCTCTTATAACACTCCAGTACTATTATATCCTCCAGAGACATTACATCATATATGTGACTGATATCAGCCGCTCCTCTTATAACACTCCAGTACTATTATATCCTCCAGAGACATTACATCATATATGTGACTGATATCAGCCGCTCCTCTTATAACACTCCAGTACTATTATATCCTCCAGAGACATTACATCATATATGTGACTGATATCAGCCGCTCCTCTTATAACACTCCAGTACTATTATATCCTCCAGAGACATTACATCATATGTGACTGATATCAGCCCCTACTCTTATATCACTCCAGCACTATTATATCCTCCGGAGACATTACATCATATATGACTGATATCAGCCGCTCCTCTTATATCACTCCAGCACTATTATATCCTCCAGAGACATTACATCATATATGTGACTGATATCAGCCGCTCCTCTTATAACACTCCAGTACTATTATATCCTCCAGAGACATTACATCATATGTGTGACTGATATCAGCCGCTCCTCTTATATCACTCCAGCACTATTATATCCCCCAGAGACATTACATCATATGTGTGACTGATATCAGCCGCTCCTCTTATATCACTCCAGTACTATTATATCCTCCAGAGACATTACATCATATGTGACTGATATCAGCCGCTCCTCTTATAACACTCCAGCACTATTATATCCTCCAGAGACATTACATCATATGTGACTGATATCAGCCGCTCCTCTTATAACACTCCAGTACTATTATATCCTCCAGAGACATTACATCATATGTGACTGATATCAGCCGCTCCTCTTATATCACTCCAGTACTATTATATCCTCCAGAGACATTACATCATATGTGACTGATATCAGCCGCTCCTCTTATATCACTCCAGCACTATTATATCCTCCAGAGACATTACATCATATGTGACTGATATCAGCCGCTCCTCTTATATCACTCCAGCACTATTATATCCTCCAGAGACATTACATCATATGTGACTGATATCAGCCGCTCCTCTTATATCACTCCAGTACTATTATATCCTCCAGAGACATTACATCATATGTGACTGATATCAGCCGCTCCTCTTATATCACTCCAGTACTATTATATCCTCCAGAGACATTACATCATATGTGTGACTGATATCAGCCGCTCCTCTTATAACACTCCAGTACTATTATATTCTCCAGAGACATTACATCATGTGTGACTGATATCAGCCGCTCCTCTTATATCACTCCAGTACTATTATATCCTCCAGAGACATTACATCATATATGTGACTGATATCAGCCGCTCCTCTTATATCACTCCAGTACTATTATATCCTCCAGAGACATTACATCATATGTGTGACTGATATCAGCCGCTCCTCTTATAACACTCCAGTACTATTATATCCTCCAGAGACATTACATCATATGTGACTGATATCAGCCGCTCCTCTTATTACACTCCAGCACTATTATATCCTCCAGAGACATTACATCATATGTGTCTGATACCAGCCGCTCCTCTTATATCACTCCAGCACTATTATATCCTCCAGAGACATTACATCATATGTGTGACTGATATCAGCTGCTCCTCTTATATCACTCCAGCACTATTATATCCTCCAGAGACATTACATCATATGTGACTGATATCAGCCGCTCCTCTTATATCACTCCAGCACTATTATATCCTCCAGAGACATTACATCATATGTGTGACTGATATCAGCAGCTCCTCTTATATCACTCCAGTACTATTATATCCTCCAGAGACATTACATCATATGTGACTGATATCAGCCGCTCCTCTTATATCACTCCAGCACTATTATATCCTCCAGAGACATTACATCATATGTGTGACTGATATCAGCCACTCCTCTTATATCACTCCAGTACTATTATATCCTCCAGAGACATTACATCATATGTGACTGATATCAGCCGCTCCTCTTATTACACTCCAGCACTATTATATCCTCCAGACATTACATCATACGTGTGACTGATATCAGCCGCTCCTCATATAACACTCCAGTACTATTATATCCTCCAGAGACATTACATCATATGTGACTGATATCAGCCGCTCCTCTTATTACACTCCAGCACTATTATATCCTCCAGAGACATTACATCATATATGTGACTGATATCAGCTTCTGCAGTGGTTAGTTGCAGACTTTCTTGTTGCTGGTCCTGTAAGGACTTCGGTGCCGCACATGATCCTCTTCTGTGTGGTCACAGTTCTTAGTATAGGACTAGACATTAACTTAGTGTAAGAAGTCGGGGACGGGACCAGTGATAATAATGAAGGACGTTTCCTCTCCTCCTGACATTACTGCGGCTTCCTGAAGAAAACCTCCTCCCAGATAATCACTGTGTAGTGGGGAGACACAGGGGCTATGCCCGGGGGTCAGGCGTCCTTCACAGCCAGGGTCTGACCCTTATCACTTCAAATGAAAGGACTGCGATAACCTCCCACCCCCGAGAAGACGCCATAAACCAACCCCAGACATGAATAACACGGAGCTCAGTATCTTCTCTAACACATGCTGGATGATAACCAATGCCAATGTTACTGCTCTGCCTGTGTGTCAGTCTTTACTGTCAGTTAGCATTCGATTCATGAAACAGGAAGCTCAGGATGACCGAGCTATAAAATAGTGATAAATGAACTATTACGGTAGATAGTCCCCAGTAAGAAAAGTGGGGGGGGGGGGGGGCTGCGGACATAGTCCTACGTAAGATGTGATAAGGAAAAAACGCGATACGGAGGATTGTTCCATGCGGGGCCGTTAATGTCCCCCTTCTTATTAGCCATAAAGGGGAGGGGGTATCCCTGCATTGTAGACCGCTGATGGCTAATCTGCCTAGTTACGCACTGACGCCAGAGTCCTGGATCATAACTGGCGCCGCTGCTCCCCCTCCCCCATCACGGACTCTCAGTCATGCGGTTTCAGCACCTGTTGAGAGTTGAAATGAGAAGAGATTTGTCAGGGAAATCAGCGGCAGGAGTCCCGGTGACACATCAGGGTCTGTATCCTACGCAGCTCCTCTGGGAAATTACATACAAGAGCGAATAGAAACTGGACGCTACAGAGAAACTGTCAACAAGCTGCTGTTGATGGATCTCATTGTCCTCATTAGAGTATAGAATAGTTTCCGGCTGTAAATGGTTCTTGATGACTCTCAGGGGTTGGACCCTCATCCTACATCAAATGGAAATAACCCTTTAATCACCGCTAAGTCCATTAGTCAGTATTAGGTACTTCCGCCATGCAGATTGTTTCCGCATCATGTGATCGGCGTTCGCGCAAGTCATAAAACAGAATTACAAACAAGCCTATGATAATTACTTACACGGATACACTAACAAATCCCTCATCTGGGTGAGCAGGACTAAGTCAGGACCACATATACACATTTACTTTTCCATTCAATGACAACTAGCAGAGATCTTGAAAGTGGTAAGGAGTCAAAAACAGAGATCAGGTCGAGTTTTTTGGCGCTAATTTTCACGC
This sequence comes from Rhinoderma darwinii, assembly GCF_050947455.1. Taxonomy (NCBI): domain Eukaryota; kingdom Metazoa; phylum Chordata; class Amphibia; order Anura; family Rhinodermatidae; genus Rhinoderma; species Rhinoderma darwinii. Next base: position 4,008,193 of record NC_134694.1, read on the forward strand.
GGATACCGCATTGGAATCAGCGCCAAAAAAAACCTTAGAAATCGCCCACCATTGATATTAATGGGAGGCAGTGGCGTTTCTCTTTTCCCGGAAGGCATTCGGCCGCCTGCGAGAAAAATAAAGCGGCATGTCTTTTCTTGTCGCAGTTTCCGCCTCTGACCTATTGAATCAATGGGATGCAGAAACAACCTGCAGACCTCGTTTGAGTGTTTTTTGCCCGCGGTTCGTGCGCCAGCTTCAATGGCCGCTGGCGAAAAACGCAGAAAAATACGTGCAGGCCGTTCAAAACCTGCCTGCAAAAACCTGTGTGTGAACAGGGTCTAAAATAGAACATTATACAGATTTATTCAAACATTCAGTAACGAAGCTTCATCATTGTGTAATGCAAATATTTCATCTATAGAAAGATCTTTGCTTGCTGTCAGTGAATAAGACCATTCATAATTTACAGCCAGAGGCGAAAAAAATCTGTCATTATGATTTAACATTAACATTTTTGCTTCAAGGGTTCCGGTATTTTGACATCAAGAATAGAACAGTCTGCGGCGCTATTCTGGTCGTCAGAAATATCGGAACCTTGAGAAAATACATTTTAAGGCAATGGGATCGGTCAGGATTCACCGGGATCCATTAAAAAAAACAAATCTGTCCTAAATGTCATGGCCAACAGAAGCCATGACACTAGCACAGAACCGAATACATCTCACAGCTGAGGGTTTGTTACAATTGTATTCAGTCTAGACAAAGCTCTATGATCTAAACACATCAGCAGCACAATCATTTGTTACAATGTATCAGTCTAGACCATCTTCTGTAACACATCGGCAGCACAAATCTATCTCCTCTCCAGTTTGTTACAATGTATCAGTGCAGATCAGTCCGGAGTCCAGGCTGTCTATCCCACAGAGGATTTATCTAGACTGGATGCAATTGAGCTGTAAGTATTACGTGTGGACAGGCTTTCAACCTCTGGATATAAAGAAATAATGTTTTCATTCAGTGACAGCAAGCAGGGTACTTTGAAATCGTCGTATAATCATTTTTTATTTCCTTAAGGTTTTAGTTCTAATGGACGTTAATGGAGGAAAATCAATACCGACTCCATCAGAGGGAGGTCAGAGCATCAATACGGCAGACGTCAGGTCAGTCAGCAATAAAAACGGCTCCCAGAACGCCTAAAAGACGACGACCGCTGGTGTATTAAGAGTCTCCGGCGCGGTCTCCAGGATCCTTCACAAATTTATATTATTTCCATCTGCTCTTCATCTCCTAAGAAAAATTATATTGCTCTTCCCGTAAACAATCCGTGAAATATGCGGCTAATCGATGACATGCGGCGGCGAGCGCGCACAACAGGAAGCCAGAACACATTCTCATGTCACTCTGAAATGCCTGCGTGGAGGAAAACCAAAACGTCCCGCGTCCGCAGCTACCTACAACGCCGGCGCGGCCCAGAGGAAGGTCAGAGCGTACCAGGCTGCCCGGCAACAGCACAGAACCTCGTCCCTGCAATGTTCTATTCACTGACTGCAACCATTCACAAGGAACATGCACATGATTCATTATTGATATCACGTCACATGGAAGAGCGGGGGAGGGGGCGATACAATGATGGGAGTCAATGACACGGCCGGATGAGGAAGTCCGACCGCTGCCAACTTTATTGTAGAAACCAACAAAAAACCCTCGTCCTAATCTGTGCGCTCGCCGGCGGCGGCAATCCACAAAACCACCGCGAGCCCAACAGACGGGAAAAAAAAAAAAGAAAATTCAAACGACGCGTAAACCCTCCAGATGTCCGGCCCTGAAACGCAAGAATGACTTAGTTCTATCCGATTCTGGGAAAGCTGGGTGACGACCAACCCATCTCAGTACGAGTGGTCACCCAGCTTTCCCAGAAACAGATACAACTACAGACGACTGAGGATTTCTATTTAACGGGGAATCTTTTAGGAAGTCGTCCATCTGTGTATCGCACTGCAGCAGAACGTGGCTGACAACAGAGGACAATAGTCGGCATGTCATAAGTCCCACAGAAGGACCTCACAGGCTTCAGATCTTGGGAAGTGTGTGCGGGGTGGGGGGGTCGGGACCACTGACTGCAGATGCGCCGGTGTTGTGTTTCCACGGATTCCCTGTCAGGTGCCAACATCTGGCGGCCACACGTCACTCCGCAGCGAGGAGAGCGGAGGTAGTAAAACACGGCAAACGCTGCATGACTACAGATCCCAGCCAGGGGGGCGCCCAATCACCACGAGGATAATGGGAGTTGTACAGCTTTTCTCCACTTGTATCTGGCTCCAATACAATAGCACACTTCTCCTGAAATACTCTGTGCTGCTCAGTACACTGCTCCCTCCAGTATGTTACACTCAAATTCTGACTTCCCACAAGTTCAGCACACACCTCTCCTGAAATACTCTGCACTGCTGGGGACCCTGCTCCTTCCACTATGTAACTTTCAGCCTGTGACCTCCCACAAGATCAGCGCCCTCCTCTCCTGAAATACTCTGTACTGCTGGGGACCCTGCTCCTTCCACTATGTAACTCTCAGCCTGTGACCTCCCACAAGATCAGCCCCCTCCTCTCCTGAAATACTCTGTGCTGCACTGGATTCGTGCTGCGCCCTCTGCATTCTACGCGCAGCAGGTTTTTGCTCCTGAATCATCCAAAAACTATTTTAATCCATAAAATTTGTAAAACATCAAGAAACTGATGTCACTTCTCAGGCTCTGAAGACCCATCCCCCGCAATCTCGGAGGTGATCCTCATCATTCTTTACCGGAGAAGTCATACGAAAAACGAAATATCACAACCAATCATCTTATAGAGACGCTCGCGGACCGCGCAGATTATTACTGGGAACAATCGGAGCAAAATAATTCATTTTGGAACATTGCGGGAAATTTACTAAGCAAATTGCGCCAAGTTTATGATGTGTTTTGGACACTTTTTGCGCCTTCCCAGACCGTTATTAAAAGGGGCGTGGCTAAGAGTCGTAAAAATGGCGTGAACATAGAGGACCAGTCACATGATACGATTTCCTTCCACCACAGATTAGCGACAGTCGACCCATCACACTGGTCATACTGGACGGGCGATCACATGACACCATCATATACCGACCATCCTCCAGTCTCCTGTATACAAAACGCAACGAAACGATCTGCCACGCTCTAAAACACTAACTCGTCACCATTTTCAAGATCTCTGCTTGCTTCAGTGAATCAAAAGACTAAAAACCCATCATGACCGAATACTTGTCAAAGCGGAGGGTTTGTTTCATCGTTCCAGTCTAGACAATCCTCAGTGAGATAAACACAACAGCAGCACAAATCTCACCCCTGTCCTGGAAGTTTGTTACAATGTATCAGTGCAGGTAAAATGTATCAGTCTGGAGCTAACAGAGGATTTTCTAGACTGGATACAATGTAGCAAAGCCTCAGCTGTGAGAAGTATTAGGTCTGTTCTTGCGTTTTAGCCTCTGGGTATATACAATAGTGCTTCCATTCATGGACAGCAAGCCTGGGATCTGGAAAATAGTGAGGAATTAAAACACAAAGTATATTAGGAAGTTGCAGAACTTTTCACTGTATGACAGCACCCGGTCATAGTGACCCCCAAAGATTCAGGAGCCAATCAGAAGACGTCAGGAGCCATATTGGCTTCTCAATAATAAGAACATTCACAGCCATGAAATAAGGGAACCCCGGGTGACAGCTCCTTCAGGGGACTCCTAGACATGTCCTTCATTCAGCTGGTCCTCAGTGAGGTCATGGGTGACAACCAGTCTGGCCACCATTGCTGCTCTTAAAGGGTCCCACACTCAGCTTTCCCTGACTCCTGAATGATAAAACTCTTTAAAAGTGTGGAAACAGCGGGCGGGGGTGTAATGGCGGCCATAATGGGGTAACCCAGATGCCCCTAAAACAGGCGGCTTTCTTACTTAGCAAGCGAAAGACTCAAGGGCCTGAATATACCGGGGGGGGGGGGGGTCCATCTGTATAACGAGACTTGCCTGCAGATACAGAGGTTGTGGGGTTCATCTAATGACCCCCACATAATATAACACTGCCCCGTCCCCTGCTGACCCCTCCAACATAACAGGCCCGTCACCTGCTAAACCCCCAAACTACACAGCCCCCCTTTGGGTCAATCCCCCTTTTTTCAATATTACCCACATTTGTACCCCCCATGTCAACTCATACGTCACTGCTAGTCCCTGGTGACCCCAAATCATGTCCCCTCATGTGCCATACTAATAATCCTCCCGGTACCCCGGTGTCCCCCTCTCCTCCCCGGTGTCCCCCTCTCTTCCTCCCCGGCGTCCCCCTCTCTTCCTCCCCGGCGTCCCCCTCTCTTCCTCCCCGGCGTCCCCCTCTCTTCCTCCCCGGCGTCCCCCTCTTCTCCTCCTCGGCCTGTGCTCGGGGCCGCTGTCAGTGGGGTCGGGCTTCAGTAGAATGTGTGCCCCGGGGCTGCTGGGAGCGGCCGCATGTAGCGCCCGAGGCTGCGCCGTCTCCTCCCGTTACCTGCTTTCTCTATTCTCCCGGACATCTCCGCTGGTCACAGGCCGCTCCCCGGGGCCACAGCCGCGCTCTCCGGTACCGTGTAGTCCAGGCTCCGGGGAGGGGAGGCCCCGGTCCTAGTCCCTCCGAATTCCAGGCCTAGACCAACCTAAACCGACAGCATGTCCGGGCGTCTGGCGGAGTAATGTGCCCGGTGAGAGGCTCCGTGTCTCCGCCGCTCTATCTCCAGCCGTGTGAGAGGATCCGGGCGCCGCCTCCCGCACTCACTGCCGCCCAGCGGCCGAGCCGAGAACTGCAGCCACACGGAGCGGCCCCATGTAAAGAGCGACAGAGTGCGGCCCCATGTAAAGAGCGACAGAGGGCGGCCCCATGTAAAGAGCGGCCCCATGTAAAGAGAGCGAAAGAGAGCGAGAAAGTGCGGCCCCAAGTAAAGAGCGACAGAGGGCGGCCCCATGTAAAGAGCGGCAGAGGGCGGCCCCATGTAAAGAGAGCGAAAGAGAGCGAGAAAGGGCGGCCCCATGTAAAGAGAGCGACAGAGGGCGGCCCCATGTAAAGAGAGCGACAGAGGGCGGCCCCATGTAAAGATCGACCGAGGGCGGCCCCATGTAAAGAGAGCGACCGAGGGCGGCCCCATGTAAAGAGCGACAGAGAGCGGCCCCATGTAAGGAGAGCGACAGAGGGCGGCCCCATGTAAAGAGAGCGACAGAGGGCGGCCCCATGTAAAGAGAGCGACAGAGGGCGGCCCCATGTAAAGAGAGAGACAGAGGGCGGCCCCATGTAAAGAGCGACCGAGGGCGGCCCCATGTAAAGAGAGCGACCGAGGGCGGCCCCATGTAAAGAGAGCGACCGAGGGCGGCCCCATGTAAAGAGAGCGACCGAGGGCGGCCCCATGTAAAGAGTGAGAGGGCGGCCCCATGTAAAGAGCGACAGAAGGCGGCCCCATGTAAAGAGAGCGACAGAGGACAGCCTCATGTAAAGCGAGACAGAGGGGGGCCCCATGTAAAGAGAGCGACAGAGGGCGGCCCCATGTAAAGAGAGCGACAGAGGGCGGCCCCATGTAAAGAGAGCGACAGAGGGCGGCCCCATGTAAAGAGAGCGACAGAGGGCGGCCCCATGTAAAGAGAGCGACAGAGGACGGCCCCATGTAAAGAGAGACAGAGGGCGGCCCCATGTAAAGAGCGACAGAGGGCAGCCCCATGTAAAGAGAGCGAGAAAGGGCGGCCCCATGTAAAGAGAGCGACAGAGGGCGGCCCCATGTAAAGAGAGACAGAGGGCGGCCCCATGTAAAGAGAGCGACAGAGGGCGGCCCCATGTAAAGAGAGCGACAGAGGGCGGCCCCATGTAAAGAGAGCGACAGAGGGCGGCCCCATGTAAAGATCGACCGAGGGCGGCCCCATGTAAAGAGAGCGACAGAGGGCGGCCCCATGTAAAGAGAGCGACCGAGGGCGGCCCCATGTAAAGAGCGACAGAGCGGCCCCATGTAAGGGGAGCGACAGAGGGCGGCCCCATGTAAAGAGAGCGACAGAGGGCGGCCCCATGTAAAGAGAGCGACAGAGGGCGGCCCCATGTAAAGAGAGAGACAGGGGGCGGCCCCATGTAAAGAGCGACCGAGGGCGGCCCCATGTAAAGAGAGCGACCGAGGGCGGCCCCATGTAAAGAGAGCGACCGAGGGCGGCCCCATGTAAAGAGAGCGACCGAGGGCGGCCCCATGTAAAGAGTGAGAGGGCGGCCCCATGTAAAGAGCGACAGAAGGCGGCCCCATGTAAAGAGAGCGACAGAGGACAGCCTCATGTAAAGCGAGACAGAGGGGGGCCCCATGTAAAGAGAGCGACAGAGGGCGGCCCCATGTAAAGAGAGCGACAGAGGGCGGCCCCATGTAAAGAGAGCGACAGAGGGCGGCCCCATGTAAAGAGAGCGACAGAGGGCGGCCCCATGTAAAGAGAGCGACAGAGGACGGCCCCATGTAAAGAGAGACAGAGGACGGCCCCATGTAAAGAGAGACAGAGGGCGGCCCCATGTAAAGAGCGACAGAGGGCAGCCCCATGTAAAGAGAGCGACAGAGGACAGCCTCATGTAAAGCGAGACAGAGGGGGGCCCCATGTAAAGAGAGCGACAGAGGGCGGCCCCATGTAAAGAGAGCGACAGAGGACGGCCCCATGTAAAGAGAGCGACAGAGGGCGGCCCCATGTAAAGAGAGCGACAGAGGGCGGCCCCATGTAAAGAGAGCGACAGAGGACGGCCCCATGTAAAGAGAGACAGAGGACGGCCCCATGTAAAGAGAGACAGAGGGCGGCCCCATGTAAAGAGCGACAGAGGGCAGCCCCATGTAAAGAGAGCGACAGAGGACAGCCCCATGTAAAGAGAGCGACAAAGGGCGGCCCCATGTAAAGAGAGAGACAGATGGCGGCCCCATGTAAAGAGAGCGACAGAGGGCGGCCCCATGTAAAGAGCGACCGAGGGCGGCCCCATGTAAAGAGAGCGACCGAGGGCGGCCCCATGTAAAGAGAGCGACAGAGAGCGGCCCCATGTAAAGAGTGAGAGGGCGGCCCCATGTAAAGAGCGACAGAAGGCGGCCCCATGTAAAGAGAGCGACAGAGGACGGCCCCATGTAAGGAGAGCGACAGAGGGCGGCCCCATGTAAAGAGAGCGACAGAGGGCGGCCCCATGTAAAGAGAGCGACAGAGGGCGGCCCCATGTAAAGAGAGCGACAGAGGGCGGCCCCATGTAAAGAGACAGAGGGCGGCCCCATGTAAAGAGCGACAGAGGGCGGCCCCATGTAAAGAGAGCGACAGAGGGCGGCCCCATGTAAAGAGAGCGACAGAGGGCGGCCCCATGTAAAGAGAGCGACAGAGGGCGGCCCTATGTAAAGAGAGCGACAGAGGGCGGCCCCATGTAAAGAGAGCGACAGAGGGCGGCCCCATGTAAAGAGAGAGACAGAGGGCGGCCCCATGTAAAGAGCGACCGAGGGCGGCCCCATGTAAAGAGAGCGACCGAGGGCGGCCCCATGTAAAGAGAGCGACAGAGAGCGGCCCCATGTAAAGAGTGAGAGGGCGGCCCCATGTAAAGAGCGACAGAAGGCGGCCCCATGTAAAGAGAGCGACAGAGGACAGCCCCATGTAAAGCGAGACAGAGGGCGGCCCCATGTAAAGAGAGCGACAGAGGGCGGCCCCATGTAAAGAGAGCGACAGAGGACGGCCCCCTGTAAAGAGAGACAGAGGGCGGCCCCATGTAAAGAGAGCGACGGAGGGCGGCCCCATGTAAAGAGCGACAGAGGGCGGCCCCATGTAAAGAGAGCGACAGAGGGCGGCCCCATGTAAAGAGAGCGACAGGGGGCGGCCCCATGTAAAGAGCGGCAGAGGGCGGCCCCATGTAAAGAGCGACCGAGGGCGGCCCCATGTAAAGAGAGCGACCGAGGGCGGCCCCATGTAAAGAGAGCAGCCCCATGTAAAGAGTGAGAGGGCGGCCCCATGTAAAGAGCGACAGAAGGCGGCCCCATGTAAAGAGAGCGACAGAGGACGGCCCCATGTAAGGAGAGCGACAGAGGGCGGCCCCATGTAAAGAGAGCGACAGAGGGCGGCCCCATGTAAAGAGAGCGACAGAGGGCGGCCCCATGTAAAGAGACAGAGGGCGGCCCATGTAAAGAGCGACAGAGGGCGGCCCCATGTAAAGAGAGCGACAGAGGGCGGCCCTATGTAAAGAGAGCGACAGAGGGCGGCCCCATGTAAAGAGAGCGACAGAGGGCGGCCCCATGTAAAGAGAGAGACAGAGGGCGGCCCCATGTAAAGAGCGGCAGAGGGCGGCCCCATGTAAAGAGCGACCGAGGGTGGCCCCATGTAAAGAGAGCGACCGAGGGCGGCCCCATGTAAAGAGAGCAGCCCCATGTAAAGAGTGAGAGGGCGGCCCCATGTAAAGAGCGACAGAAGGCGGCCCCATGTAAAGAGAGCGACAGAGGACGGCCCCATGTAAGGAGAGCGACAGAGGGCGGCCCCATGTAAAGAGAGCGACAGAGGGCGGCCCCATGTAAAGAGAGCGACAGAGGGCGGCCCTATGTAAAGAGAGCGACAGAGGGCGGCCCCATGTAAAGAGAGCGACAGAGGGCGGCCCCATGTAAAGAGAGAGACAGAGGGCGGCCCCATGTAAAGAGCGACCGAGGGCGGCCCCATGTAAAGAGAGCGACCGAGGGCGGCCCCATGTAAAGAGAGCGACAGAGAGCGGCCCCATGTAAAGAGTGAGAGGGCGGCCCCATGTAAAGAGCGACAGAAGGCGGCCCCATGTAAAGAGAGCGACAGAGGACAGCCCCATCTAAAGCGAGACAGAGGGCGGCCCCATGTAAAGAGAGCGACAGAGGGCGGCCCCATGTAAAGAGAGCGACAGAGGACGGCCCCATGTAAAGAGAGACAGAGGGCGGCCCCATGTAAAGAGAGCGACGGAGGGCGGCCCCATGTAAAGAGCGACAGAGGGCGGCCCCATGTAAAGAGAGCGACAGAGGGCGGCCCCATGTAAAGAGAGCGACGGGGTGGCCCCATGTAAAGAGCGGCAGAGGGCGGCCCCATGTAAAGAGCGACCGAGGGCGGCCCCATGTAAAGAGAGCGACCGAGGGCGGCCCCATGTAAAGAGAGCGACAGAGAGCAGCCCCATGTAAAGAGTGAGAGGGCGGCCCCATGTAAAGAGCGACAGAAGGCGGCCCCATGTAAAGAGAGCGACAGAGGACGGCCCCATGTAAGGAGAGCGACAGAGGGCGGCCCCATGTAAAGAGAGCGACAGAGGGCGGCCCCATGTAAAGAGAGCGACAGAGGGCGGCCCCATGTAAAGAGAGCGACAGAGGGCGGCCCCATGTAAAGAGAGCGACAGAGGGCGGCCCCATGTAAAGAGAGCGACAGAGGGCGGCCCCATGTAAAGAGACAGAGGGCGGCCCCATGTAAAGAGCGACAGAGGGCGGCCCCATGTAAAGAGAGCGACAGAGGGCGGCCCTATGTAAAGAGAGCGACAGAGGGCGGCCCCATGTAAAGAGAGCGACAGAGGGCGGCCCCATGTAAAGAGAGAGACAGAGGGCGGCCCCATGTAAAGAGCGACCGAGGGCGGCCCCATGTAAAGAGAGCGACAGAGAGCGGCCCCATGTAAAGAGTGAGAGGGCGGCCCCATGTAAAGAGCGACAGAAGGCGGCTCCATGTAAAGAGAGCGACAGAGGACAGCCCCATGTAAAGCGAGACAGAGGGCGGCCCCATGTAAAGAGAGCGACAGAGGGCGGCCCCATGTAAAGAGAGCGACAGAGGACGGCCCCATGTAAAGAGAGACAGAGGGCGGCCCCATGTAAAGAGAGCGACGGAGGGCGGCCCCATGTAAAGAGCGACAGAGGGCGGCCCCATGTAAAGAGCGACAGAGGGCGGCCCCATGTAAAGAGCGACAGAGGGCAGCCCCATGTAACGAGAGCGACAGAGGGCGGCCCCATGTAAAGAGAGCGACAGGGGGTGGCCCCATGTAAAGAGCGGCAGAGGGCGGCCCCATGTAAAGAGCGACAGAGGGCGGCCCCATGTAAAGAGAGAGACAGATGGCGGCCCCATGTAAAGAGAGACAGAGGGCGGCCCCATGTAAAGAGAGCGACAGAGGGCGGCCCCATGTAAAGAGAGAGACAGATGGCGGCCCCATGTAAAAAGAGAGACAGAGGGCGGCCCCATGTAAAGAGCGACAGAGGGCAGCCCCATGTAAAGAGAGCGACAGGACGGCCCCATGTAAGAATAGCGACAGAGGGCGGCCCCATATAAAGAGAGCGACGGGGCGGCCCCATGTAAAGAGCGGCAGAGGGAGGCCCCATGTAAAGCGCGGCAGAGGGCGGCCCCATGTAAAGAGAGAGACAGATGGCGGCCTCATGTAAAGAGAGACAGAGGGCGGCCCCATGTAAAGAGGGCGGCCCCATGTAAAGAGAGACAGATGGCGGCCCCATGTAAAGAGAAACAGAGGGCGGCCCCATGTAAAGAGAGACAGAGGGCGGCCCCATTAAAAGAGAGCGACAAAGGGCGGCCCCATGTAAAGAGGGCGGCCCCATGTAAGGAGAGCGACAGAGGGCGGCCCCATGTAAAGAGAGCGACAGAGGGCGGCCCCATGTAAAGAGAGTGACAGAGGGTGGCCCCATGTAAAGAGAGCGACAGAGGGCGGCCCCATGTAAAGAGAGCGACAGAGGGCGGCCCCATGTAAAGAGAGAGACAGAGAGCGGCCCCATGTAAAGAGCGACCGAGGGCGGCCCCATGTAAAGAGAGCGACAGAGGACGGCCCCATGTAAAGAGAGACAGAGGGCGGCCCCATGTAAAGAGAGCGACGGAGGGCGGCCCCATGTAAAGAGAGCGACAGAGGACGGCCCCATGTAAAGAGAGACAGAGGGCGGCCCCATGTAAAGAGAGCGACGGAGGGTGGCCCCATGTAAAGAGCGACAGAGGGCGGTCCCATGTAAAGAGCGACAGAGGGCGGCCCCATGTAAAGAGCGACAGAGGGCAGCCCCATGTAAAGAGAGCGACAGAGGGCGGCCCCATGTAAAGAGAGCGGCAGAGGGCGGCCCCATGTAAAGAGCGAGAGAGGGCGGCCCCATGTAAAGAGAGAGACAGATGGCGGCCCCATGTAAAGAGAGACAGAGGGCGGCCCCATGTAAAGAGAGCGACAGAGGGCGGCCCCATGTAAAGAGAGAGACAGATGGCGGCCCCATGTAAAAAGAGAGACAGAGGGCGGCCCCATGTAAAGAGCGACAGAGGGCAGCCCCATGTAAAGAGAGCGACAGGACGGCCCCATGTAAGAATAGCGACAGAGGGCGGCCCCATATAAAGAGAGCGACGGGGCGGCCCCATGTAAAGAGCGGCAGAGGGAGGCCCCATGTAAAGAGCGGCAGAGGGCGGCCCCATGTAAAGAGAGAGACAGATGGCGGCCTCATGTAAAGAGAGACAGAGGGCGGCCCCATGTAAAGAGGGCGGCCCCATGTAAAGAGAGACAGATGGCGGCCCCATGTAAAGAGAGACAGAGGGCGGCCCCATTAAAAGAGAGCGACAAAGGGCGGCCCCATGTAAAGAGGGCGGCCCCATGTAAGGAGAGCGACAGAGGGCGGCCCCGTGTAAAGAGAGCGACAGAGGGCGGCCCCATGTAAAGAGAGTGACAGAGGGCGGCCCCATGTAAAGAGAGTGACAGAGGGCGGCCCCATGTAAAGAGAGCGACAGAGGGCGGCCCCATGTAAAGAGAGCGACAGAGGGCGGCCCCATGTAAAGAGAGCGACAGAGGGCGGCCCCATGTAAAGAGAGAGACAGAGAGCGGCCCTATGTAAAGAGCGACCGAGGGCGGCCCCATGTAAAGAGAGATGGAGGGCGGCCCCATGTAAAGAGAGTGACAGAGGGCGGCCCCATGTAAAGAGAGTGACAGAGGGTGGCCCCATGTAAAGAGAGCGACAGAGGGCGGCCCCATGTAAAGAACGAGAGAGGGCGGCCCCATGTAAAGAGAGTGACAGAGGGCGGCCCCATGTAAAGAGCGACAGAGGGCGGCCCCATGTAAAGAGCGACAGAGGGCGGCCCCATGTAAAGAGCGACAGAGGGCGGCCCCATGTAAAGAGAGCGACAGAGGACGGCCCCATGTAAAGAGAGTGACAGAGGGTGGCCCCATGTAAAGAGAGCGACAGAGGGCGGCCCCATGTAAAGAACGAGAGAGGGCGGCCCCATGTAAAGAGAGTGACAGAGGGCGGCCCCATGTAAAGAGCGACAGAGGGCGGCCCCATGTAAAGAGCGACAGAGGGCGGCCCCATGTAAAGAGCGACAGAGGGCGGCCCCATGTAAATAGAAAGCAGCCCAATGTAAAGAAAGAGGCCCCATGTATATAGAGCAGTCATTATCCTGTACCCCAAGTGTCAGCGTATCATTGTCTTGTACCCCAAGTGTCAGCGTATCATTGTCCTGTACCCCAAGTGTCAGTGTATCATTATCCTGTCCCCCAAGTGTCAGTGTCATTATCCTGTACCCCAAGTGTTAGCGTGTCATTATCCTGTACCCCAAGTGTCAGTGTCATTATCCTGTACCCCAAGTGTCAGTGTATCATTGTCCTGTCCCCCAAGTGTCATTGTATCATTATCCTGTCCCCAAGTGTTAACGTGTCATTGTCCTGTACCCCAAGTGTCAGTGTATCATTGTCCTGTCCCCCAAGTGTCATTGTATCATTATCCTGTCCCCAAGTGTTAACGTGTCATTATCCTGTCCCCCAAGTGTCAGTGTCATTATCCTATCCCCCAAGTGTCAGCACGTCATTATCCTGTCCCCCAAGTGTCAGTGTATCGTTATCCTGTCCCCCAAGTGTCAGTATTATTGTCCTTGTACCCCAAGTGTCAGTGTATCATTATCCTGTACCCCAAGTGTCAGCGTGTCATTATCCTGTACCCCAAGTGTCAGCGTGTCATTATCCTGTACCCCAAGTGTCAGTGTATCATTATCTTGTACCCCAAGTGTCAGCGTGTCATTATCCTGTACCCCAAGTGTCAGCGTGTCATTATCCTGTCCCCCAAGTGTCAGTGTCATTATCCTATCCCCCAAGTGTCAGCGTGTCATTATCCTGTCCCCCAAGTGTCAGTGTATCGTTATCCTGTCCCCCAAGTGTCAGTATTATTGTCCTTGTACCCCAAGTGTCAGTGTATCATTATCCTGTACCCCAAGTGTCAGCGTGTCATTATCCTGTACCCCAAGTGTCAGCGTGTCATTATCCTGTACCCCAAGTGTCAGTGTATCATTATCCTGTACCCCAAGTGTCAGCATGTCATTATCCTGTACCCCAAGTGTCAGCGTGTCATTATCCTGTACCCCAAGTGTCAGTGTCATTATCCTGTACCCCAAGTGTCAGTGTATCATTGTCCTGTCCCCCAAGTGTCATTGTATCATTATCCTGTTCGCCAAGTGTCAGTGTTTCATTATCCTGTCCCCAAGTGTCAACGTGTGATTGTCCTGTACCCCGAGTGTCAGTGTGTCATTATCCTGTCCCCCAAGTGTCAGTGTCATTATCCTATCCCCCAAGTGTCAGCGTGTCATTATCCTGTCCCCCAAGTGTCAGTGTATCGTTATCCTGTACCCCAAGTGTCAGTGTATCGTTATCCTGTCCCCCAAGTGTCAGTATTATTGTCCTTGTACCCCAAGTGTCAGTGTATCATTATCCTGTACCCCAAATGTCAGTATCATTATCCTGTCCCCCAAGTGTCAGAGTATTATTATCCTGTACCCCAAGTTTCAGCGTATTATTATCCTGTAACCCAAGTGTCAGTGTGTCAATATCCTGTACCCCAAGTGTCTGTGTATCATTATCCAGTCCCCAAGGGGCAGTGTCATTATCCTGTACCCCAAGTGTCAGTGTATAATTATCCAGTCCCCAAGGGTCAGTGTCATTATCCTGTACCCCAAGTGTCCGTGTATCATTATCCTATACCCCCAGTGTCAGCGTGTCATTATCCTGTCCCCCAAGTGTCAGTGTGTCATTATCCTGTCCCCCAAGTGTCAGTGTATCATTATCCTGAACCCCAAGTGTCAGTGTACCATTATCCTGTACCCCAAGTGTCAGTGTATCGTTATCCTGTCTCCTAAGTGTCAGTATCATTGTCCTTGTACCCCAAGTGTCAGCGTATTACTATCCTGTCCCCCAAGGGTCAGTGTCATTATCCTGTACCCCAAGTGTCCGTGTCATTATCCTGTACCCCAAGTTTCAGTGTATCATTATCCTGTCCCCCAAGTGTCAGCGTGTCATTATCCTGTTCCCCAAGTGTCAGTGTCATTATCCTGTCCCCCAAGTGTCAGTGTCATCATCCTGTCCCCGAAGTGTCAATGTATCATTATCCTGTACCCCAAGTGTCAGTGTGTCATTATCCTGTACCCCAAGTGTCAGTGTGTCATTATCCTGTACCCCAAGTGTCCGTGTCATTATCTTGTACCCCAAGTGTCAGTGTGTCATTATCCTGTCCCCCAAGTGTCAGTGTATCATTATCCTGAACCCCAAGTGTCAGTGTACCATTATCCTGTACCCCAAGTGTCAGTGTATCGTTATCCTGTCCCCCCAAGTGCCAATATCATTGTCCTTGTACCCCAAGTGTCAGCGTATTATTATCCTGTCCCCCAAGGGTCAGTGTCATTATCCTGTACCCCAAGTGTCCGTTTCATTATCCTGTACCCCAAGTGTCAGTGTATCATTATCCTGTCCACCAAGTGTCATTGTATCATTATCCTGTCCCCCAAGTGTCAGTGTATCATTATCCTGTACCCCAAGTGTCAGTGCGATTGTCTGGACTGGATACAATTGTAACAATCTCTCAGCTGTGAGAAGTGTTAGGGCAGGAAGAGTTTTTAGCCTCTCGATGTAAACAAGAATGTTTCCATTTACTCACAGCAAGCAGAGATCCTGAAAATTATGAGGAACAGAAACACAAATATGCAAATGTATCAAGAGGTAGAATAGGAGCAGTTGTCAGATTGTTATTTTTCTTGGCTCTGATTCTTTTGACTCGTCCACTTTATTTTAATGACACAAGATCGGAGCGGCCATTTACCTGTACGGTGGATTCCCCCCGCGGTAGCGTTCACCGTCTCTAACCTTCCTGACACGTCTGTATTGGGCTGTGCTCTTCTGCTCGCAGTCTCCTCCATGTGTCAGTGTTTGGGATGTGTTTTTGTTTCATTGTGTCTGTTCATCTTCTCCGCTATAATAATGAGATTTGTAGAGTAACACCACCACCTAGTGTCAGAATGCAGTACTACAGGGAGGTTTTACGTCATTGACTCAGGACTGGGGTGACAGAACGGGCTGTGTACACAGTGACGTCACTATCAACCAAGGGATCGGAGCTTCTGGTTACTAACGAGCAGTTACAGCTGGGAGTTGTAGTTCTGAAATAGCTGGAGAGCTGCATGTTGGAGACCTCTGCTCTATAGTGACCGCAGGTCATTGGCCCTCCAGCTCTTGTGCCCAGTTGCAACCATTGAATCCAGTTTATAAAATATCAAGTGCGTTGGTGACCACATTGGAGACATCAATGCCTCATATTATACAGACTTTGCCAACTTTCTACATAAATGACATCATACACTTTTGCATGGAGGGATGGGGGTCAGTGACAGTATTTCTATCATATTCCTGGTGGGCTAGAGTGGTTTAGCAATATCTCTGGTGGTCTAAAGAATATGTATACATTATACAGGGTGGTTATGGGTTAATATCCCAACACTTAACCATTTATTGCAATTATGTTATTATATAATATTATGTATTGTTCAGGATGGGGCAGGGGTTAGTGGTCTTGGGCTGGAAAGTGTTCTTACAATGTAAATTTATTTAACAAATAGATCCAAATCTCCTGGTTCTCTTCGCACACCTGTCTTCTTGCAGCTGCCACTAGGGGGAGCTCACTGCAAAGGAAATGTTACAGATCTCATTGAACTCAATACATTTCTAAGCAGTGGGCTCCCCCTAGTGGTGGCAGAAAGAGCTCCAGCCTTTACCTGGATTGTCCTGCCGAACTGCTCAGAGGGGTGCCAGGCACAAGGAAACTCACAGCTAAGTGTGCCCTTAAGTTTGTTACAATGTATCAGTGCAGGTAAATCAGTCTATTGAGTCCACATTGGATGGTAACAAACTCTCAACTGTGAGAAATATGAGGATGAGCCTCTGGATGTGAACAAGAATGTTCCCATTGATTTTTAAGCAAGCAAAGATTTTAAAAATGGGTTAGAATTGAAACACAAAGTATATTAGAAAGTCAATCAACTTTGATAAAGCTGAAACGGTTTATTTTAATAGGGTCAGTATCCTCCATTATTGGGGTTTAGGGGGCACTCATTCATATTGCAGTCTGTGGCCAACGTTAGACAACATGCCCATCATGCCCTGCAGTACAACCAATCGGTCCTAATATCGGTCTCAAACACATGAGGTCAACCTGCAATATTCTGTGTAGGACTAAATCTATATATATATATATATATATATATATATATATATATATATATATATAGGGCGGACAGCAGAACTCTGCAGATACAGCCATGTAAGTATTCCTAGGAGACCCTCAGTCAAGATGTTCCTCACAATAGAAAATTCTTGCTGAATTGTAGTACCAAGTGTGTCCTGTGGGTGGCACTGTCGTCCTCTGTTGAACAGGTCTATGCCTCCGCAACTAGACAGAAATTAAAGGGATATGCCATAAATATCTAAGGTGGGAATACCCCTTTAACAAAACTTAAAGGGTTACTCCCATTTCATAAAGTGGTGACATATCGCTAGGACATTCGGAGCTTTGGGGCCCCCAGTTATCTTGGGAATAAACGGGCCGCAGTGCTGGGTGTGCAGCGTGCCCATGACTGCCTATCCCTGCGCAGCGGCGCTGCAAAGCCTCATCAATTCAGGTGGAAACTGTCAGCAAGCATTGTGGCATTAGCTAAGGGTCTATGGTATCTGCGGTACTGCTGACATTAAGTGTAGGGGAGTGCACAGTGAGAGGGCTGGCGTGAGCCATGCTGGGGCCTGTAGTCCATATCAACACAGCTCTTCTAATGATCTGGCTATGTGCACTATTGATGGCTTTAGTGCCACCTGCTGGTCACTAGTGTACACAGCAATGTATTTTCTTTCATTATACTGCCACCTGCTGGTCACTGAACTACAGAGAATTTTGTTACTTTGGCTATAGTGCCACCTGATGGTCACTGATGTACACAGCTTTTTTTTTTATATGTCTATCATTGTTGTACACAATGTATTTTATTTGGGTATAATTCCCCTTGCTGGTCACTAATGAAAGCGGTGTTGAATTTTGCTGTGGCTATAGGTTCACCCATGTAAAAAACAAAGTATTTTCTTTGGCTATAGTACCCCCTGCTGGTCATTAGGGCACACAGCAATGTTTTCATTTGGCTGTAGAGCCCCCTGCTGGTCATTAGTGCATATAGCAATGTATTTCCTTCGGCTATAGTGCCACCTGCTGGTCATTAGTGCATACAGCAGTGCATTTTCTTTGGCTATAGTGCCGCCTGCTGGTCATTAACAGACACTGCAATGTATATCACAATGCATACCATATGGGCATGTTCACATGTAAACTCAAAAACGTCTGAAAATACGGAGCTGTTTTCAAGGGAAAACAGCTCCTGATATTCATACGTTTTTTTAAGCCACTTGCGTTTTTCGCTGCGTTATTTACGACTGTTTTTGGTGCTGTTTTCTATAGAGTCAATGAAAAATGGCTCTGAAAAATGGCTCCAAAAAACGTCCCAAGAAGTGACCTGCACTTTTACGCGGGCGTTTTTCAAAACTGCCGCGTAAAAAAATGCCCGTCGGGACAGAACGCAGTTTTTCCCATTGAAATCAATGGGCAGATGTTTGGAGGCGATCTGCTTCCGATTCTTCGGCTGTTTTTTGGGCGTTTACGGCTGTGTGAACATTCCCTTATTAGCGTCTTGTAATACGACTTATGTTCCACCCCAGGTTATTTCCTTACAGGATGATGAACTGTTTTTGTTTGTTTCATCTCGCACCCCGTTATGTTACCTCCAAAATCTGCGCCATTACCTTATAACAGATGTCGCAGGAGCCCGTTTGTTGTCTTTTGTAAAAGTACTGGGAAATTTTCCGGCATCAATAATATATAGACAAAGCATCTCTGCGCCAGCATCAGCCCCGAGGCTGTTCTGGGATTATGCGCGGCCTGTCAGTAGCCCCTCAGATGGAGGCAGCGGGGAGGGGGGGGGGGGTAGAAGGAAAAGGAGGCCGCGAAAATGATCATTAAATTTTTTCCTAATTTGCATTCTTCATGTTGAATAATGGATCGGCTGGGTCTATTTTTCCTCCTTTCTCCGGTGCCTGTGATAGATCCGCCTGTCAGGAAAAAGGGACACAGGGTTTCTGCCGCACAGATGGACAGAGGGCGCAGTTTAACCTCTACTTGCTGCAGAGTACCCCCAGACATGTACAGTCACCAGGCCGTGCTGGTCCTTACCACATCCGTTCACCTGCAGGCGCTAAGACAATGTGAGGATGATGGGAGAGTATGTTCACACGACAGCGTCCGTAACGGCTGAAATTACGGGGATGTTTCCGCCTGAAAACATCCCCGTAATTTCAGCCGTAACGGCATGTGCAGGCGCTTGAACGCCGCGTCCATTACGGACGTAATTGGCACTGCTATTCATTGGAGTCAATGAATAACGGCTCCAATTACGCCCCAAGAAGTGACAGGTCACTTCTTTGACGCGGGCGTCTATTTACGCGCCGTCATTTGACAGCGGCGCGTAAATATACGCCTCGTGTGAACAGACAAACGTCTGCCCATTACTTTCAATGGGCAGATGTTTGTCAACGCTATTGAGGCGCTATTTTCGGACGTAATTCGGGGCAAAAACGCCTGAATTACGTCCGTAATTAGTGCGCGTGAACATACCCTTAGAGTGAATTCACACGCGGCAGATTTGTTGCAGAAATTTCTGCGTCTGTCCATTTCATCTGAATGGGGAAATCCCGACACCCGCCGCAGAAACACGAAGAAGAAATCGGAAGATTCCCTTATAGATAGATCAAGGGCGAAAGTCTGAACTCAAGTTTGAATAGAATTTGCATCAACACCCCCCCCCCTTTACTAGATGAGGGAGGGGGCTCCTATACCGTGGTGAGCTCCAGTCTACAGTCCCCTCCACCTGCAGAAACTCCAGCCCCCTCCACCTGCATAAACTCCAGTCTACAGTCCCCTCCACCTGCAGAAACTCCAGTCCTCTCCACCTGCAGAAACTCCAGTCTACTCCACCTGCAGAAACTCCAGTCCTCTCCACCTGCAGAAACTCCAGTCCTCTCCACCTGCAGAAACTCCAGTCTACAGTCCTCTCCACCTGCAGAAACTCCAGTCTACAGTCCTCTCCACCTGCAGAAACTCCAGTCCACAGTCCCCTCCACCTGCAGAAACTCCAGTCTACAGTCCCCTCCATCTGCAGAAACTCCAGTCTACAGTCCCCTCCACCTGCAGAAACTCCAGTCTACAGTCCTCTCCACCTGCAGAAACTCCAGTCCTCTCCACCTGCAGAAACTCCAGTCTACAGTCCTCTCCACCTGCAGAAACTCCAGTCTACAGTCCCCTCCACCTGCAGAAACTCCAGTCCACTCCACCTGCAGAAACTCCAGTCCTCTCCACCTGCAGAAACTCCAGTCTACAGTCCCCTCCACCTGCAGAAACTTCAGTCCTCTCCACCTGCAGAAACTCCAGTCTACAGTCCTCTCCACCTGCAGAAACTCCAGTCTACAGTCCCCTCCACCTGCAGAAACTCCAGTCCACTCCACCTGCAGAAACTCCAGTCTACAGTCCTCTCCACCTGCAGAAACTCCAGTCTACAGTCCTCTCCACCTGCAGAAACTCCAGTCTACAGTCCCCTCCACCTGCAGAAACTCCAGTCCACTCCACCTGCAGAATCTCCAGTCTACAGTCCCCTCCACCTGCAGAAACTCCAGTCCACTCCACCTGCAGAAACTCCAGTCTACAGTCCTCTCCACCTGCAGAAACTCCAGTCTACAGTCCTCTCCACCTGCAGAAACTCCAGTCTACAGTCCCCTCCACCTGCAGAAACTCCAGTCCTCTCCACCTGCAGAAACTCCAGTCTACAGTCCTCTCCACCTGCAGAAACTCCAGTCTACAGTCCCCTCCACCTGCAGAAACTCCAGTCCACTCCACCTGCAGAAACTCCAGTCCTCTCCACCTGCAGAAACTCCAGTCTACAGTCCCCTCCACCTGCAGAAACTTCAGTCTACAGTCCTCTCCACCTGCAGAAACTCCAGTCTACAGTCCCCTCCACCTGCATAAACTCCAGTCTACAGTCCCCTCCACCTACAGAAACTCCAGTCTACAGTCCTCTCCACCTGCAGAAACTCCAGTCTACAGTCCCCTCCACCTGCAGAAACTCCAGTCCTCTCCACCTGCAGAAACTCCAGTCTACAGTCCCCTCCACCTGCAGAAACTTCAGTCCTCTCCACCTGCAGAAACTCCAGTCTACAGTCCTCTCCACCTGCAGAAACTCCAGTCTACAGCCCCCTCCACCTGCATAAACTCCAGTCTACAGTCCCCTCCACCTACAGAAACTCCAGTCTACAGTCCTCTCCACCTGCAGAAACTACAGTCTACAGTCCTCTCCACCTGCAGAAACTCCAGTCTACAGTGCCCTCCACCTGCAGAAACTCCAGTCTACAGTCCCCTCCACCTGCAGAAACTCCAGTCTACAGTCCCCTCCACCTGCAGAAACTCCAGTCTACAGTCCCCTCCACATGCAGAAAATCCAGTCTACAGTCCTCTCCACCTGCAGAAAATCCAGTCTACAGTCCCCTCCACCTGCAGAAACTCCAGTCTACAGTCGCCTCCACCTGCAGAAACTCCAGTCTACAGTCCTCTCCACCTGCAGAAACTCCAGTCTACAGTCCCCTCCACCTGCAGAAACTCCAGTCTACAGTCCTCTCCACCTGCAGAAACTCCAGTCTACAGTCCTCTCCACCTGCAGAAACTCCAGTTTACAGTCCTCTCCACCTGCAGAAACTCCAGTCTACAGTCCTCTCCACCTGCAGAAACTCCAGTCCTCTCCACCTGCAGAAACTCCAGTCTACAGTCCTCTCCACCTGCAGAAACTCCAGTCTACAGTCCTCTCCACCTGCAGAAACTCCAGTTTACAGTCCTCTCCACCTGCAGAAACTCCAGTCCTCTCCACCTGCAGAAACTCCAGTCTACAGTCCTCTCCACCTGCAGAAACTCCAGTCTACAGTCCCCTCCACCTGCAGAAACTCCAGTCTACAGTCCTCTCCACCTGCAGAAACTCCAGTCTACAGTCCCCTCCACCTGCAGAAACTCCAGTCTACAGTCCCCTCCACCTGCAGAAACTCCAGTCCTCTCCACCTGCAGAAACTCCAGTCTACAGTCCCCTCCACCTGCAGAAACTTCAGTCCTCTCCACCTGCAGAAACTCCAGTCTACAGTCCTCTCCACCTGCAGAAACTCCAGTCTACAGTCCTCTCCACCTGCATAAACTCCAGTCTACAGTGCCCTCCACCTGCAGAAACTCCAGTCTACAGTCCCCTCCACCTGCAGAAACTCCAGTCTACAGTCCCCTCCACCTGCAGAAACTCCAGTCTACAGTCCTCTCCACCTGCAGAAACTCCAGTCTACAGTCCTCTCCACCTGCAGAAACTCCAGTCTACAGTCCCCTCCACATGCAGAAAATCCAGTCTACAGTCCTCTCCACCTGCAGAAAATCCAGTCTACAGTCCCCTCCACCTGCAGAAACTCCAGTCTACAGTCCTCTCCACCTGCAGAAACTCCAGTCTACAGTCCCCTCCACCTGCAGAAACTCCAGTCTACAGTCCTCTCCACCTGCAGAAACTCCAGTCTACAGTCCTCTCCACCTGCAGAAACTCCAGTTTACAGTCCTCTCCACCTGCAGAAACTCCAGTCTACAGTCCTCTCCACCTGCAGAAACTACAGTCCTCTCCACCTGCAGAAACTACAGTCCTCTCCACCTGCAGAAACTCCAGTCTACAGTCCTCTCCACCTGCAGAAACTCCAGTCTACAGTCCCCTCCACCTGCAGAAACTCCAGTCTACAGTCCTCTCCACCTGCAGAAACTTCAGTCCTCTCCACCTGCAGAAACTCCAGTCTACAGTCCTCTCCACCTGCAGAAACTCCAGTCTACAGCCCCCTCCACCTGCATAAACTCCAGTCTACAGTCCCCTCCACCTGCAGAAACTCCAGTCTACAGTCCTCTCCACCTGCAGAAACTCCAGTCTACAGTCCTCTCCACCTGCAGAAACTCCAGTCTACAGTGCCCTCCACCTGCAGAAACTCCAGTCTACAGTCCCCTCCACCTGCAGAAACTCCAGTCTACAGTCCCCTCCACATGCAGAAACTCCAGTCTACAGTCCTCTCCACCTGCAGAAACTCCAGTCTACAGTCGTCTCCACCTGCAGAAACTCCAGTCTACAGTCCCCTCCACATGCAGAAAATCCAGTCTACAGTCCTCTCCACCTGCAGAAAATCCAGTCTACAGTCCCCTCCACCTGCAGAAACTCCAGTCTACAGTCGCCTCCACCTGCAGAAACTCCAGTCTACAGTCCTCTCCACCTGCAGAAACTCCAGTCTACAGTCCCCTCCACCTGCAGAAACTCCAGTCTACAGTCCTCTCCACCTGCAGAAACTCCAGTCTACAGTCCTCTCCACCTGCAGAAACTCCAGTCTACAGTCCCCTCCACCTGCAGAAACTCCAGTCTACAGTCCTCTCCACCTGCAGAAACTCCAGTCCACTCCACCTGCAGACCGCAGGATAAATGGCTCGCTCTTTCTGGGCAGTCAGACCGGGCAGAGACTGGAGGCCGCGGTGGGCAGATTTTACCTGTGCCCCATTGGTATTCATGGCGTTCGGCACCACGTTGATTGCTGAGTTGGACGAAGTCTCCCCCCCCCCCTCCCCCTCCCCCTTGTTCTCCAGCCTCATGATTAATTCCTGCCCATAACCTGTAAGGAGCTGCCGGTGACAGCCGGTCCTCCCGGACAGCAGATCCGCTCACAAAGCAAATTTCTCTGCCTCCGCTTCAATCCATCAGACTCTCATTATAATCGGCGGAACAGTTCATTGAATCGCACCCGTTACTGCTGTGCCCAGCACTCTGCCAGCGTCTCTGCCCACCACTCCGCCCAGCACTCTGCCCGCGTCTCTGCCCAGAACTCTGCCAGCGTCTCTGCCCAGCACTCTGTCCGTGTCTTTGCCCAGCACTCAGCCCGCGTCTCTGCCCAGCACTCTGTCCCGCAGGAGGTCGCAGGGAAGAGGAGGGGGAGCCCATAGCAAAGTGGGGCACCTCCCGATGCTGCCTTATCCCTCTAACCGGGGGTCCCGTTCTCCACAAACCCCCCACCTGCCGCAGCGGCTTTGTCAGTAGACGGACCATTCAGTGGATTGTCGCGCTCGCTCGGCATCAGTCACACTTAGAAATAGGTGATTTTCATGTTTACAAATTCACTTTATGACATTTTCATCAATTTTTTTTAATCTGAAAAGCATAAAAAACCGGAGCACGAGACGCGCGTATAACACGACACGACGCGATGAGAGCGCGATCACCGGGATCCGCCAATAGAAACAGGAGACGGCAATGATCCCATCATAAAGCGCCCCCTCCTATAGACACGCACTGGATCACAACCCCTATCGGCTCCATCATATTCTCTCTATTCCATATCATCTGCTATACGGACACAACATCTACACACAGCACTATGGGCTCTGCTACATCTATAACAGAAAACTAGAAATTTAGGACCAAGTTTTCGGAACCTTCTCAAAGTTGTTGTACAACTTTCCCCCTTCACATTAAAGCTGTGCGACTTCTCTGCGACCGTCTCATGACCAAAACTCGTAGCCAAGAGTCCCCCTATATGTCCTGTGCTGGAGAATAGACATCAGAGCTCTAGCGCCACCTCCTGGTTGATCCCCAGTGATACAGTTTTTGGTCTAGATAAAGTTTATATAAAAGTTATCAAGTCTGAGCCCATAAGATATTACGCCATTCACTGAACCAATTTTGGGTTGGATGATGGGTGGAGTTGTGCTCTGGAGTGTAGCTAAACTTTCAGAAAACTTTTGACATGTCAGAAGTTTTAATCAGTTGGGGGTCCGATCGCTAAAAAATAAATTGCCGGAGGTGCTCGGGTAAGCGCTGTGCCATTTAGTTTCTGCTCGGCTCTGCTGTACGACTCCTAGACTTTCTATTCAGCCCGTACACCGTTCACGTGGCTTTCCAAGCAAAGGCGAGCAGAAACGAAGTGGCACAGCGCTTACCCGAGCACCTCCGCCAGCTCCTTCTAGCAATAAGCAAGGCACACCGCGCTCGGACCCCCGCCCATCAAAACTTCTGACATGTCAACGTTTTATGAAAGTTTAGTTCCACTTTAAGTAGTCGCTGACAACGAAATACCCGCTGACAACGAAATACCCGCTGACAACGAAATACCCGCTGACAACGAAATACCCGCTGACAACTAAATACCCGCTGACAACGAAATACCCGCTGACAACGAAATACCCGCTGACAACGAAATACCCGCTGATAACGAAATACCCGCTGACAACTAAATACCCGCTGACAACTAAATACCCGCTGACAACGAAATACCCGCTGACAACGAAATACCCGCTGACAACGAAATACCCGCTGATAACTAAATACCCACTGACAACTAAATACCTGCTGACAACTAAATACCCGCTGACAACTAAATACCCGGGCACTCCATGAATAAAAAGTTCTGCAACTTTCTCAAATACTTTGTTTCAATTCCTCACCATACTCAAGATCTCTGCTTGCTATAAACAATCATAAAAACTGCCGTTTTTGGAGCTGTTTGGAGGCGAACAGCCAAAAATAAGCCGTGTAAACATGCCATAAAACTTCTCAAAGCTGAGAGTTTGTTACAATGTATCCAGTCTAACCAATCCTCTAGTAAGTTAATGATACACCGTAAGGGAATATTCACAAGGCTTATTTTCGGCTGTTTTTTGGGGTGAAAAATCGGAAGCAGAACGCCTCCAAACACCTGGCCATTGATTTTAATGGGAAAAACGGCGTTCTGTTACGACGGGGCGTTTTTTACGTGGCCGTTTTGAAAAACGGCCACATTAAAAAACCACCCGTGAAAAAGAAGTGCAGGTCACTTCTTGAGACGTTTTTGGAGCCGTTTTTAATTGACTCTATAGAAAAACAGCTCCAAAAACGGTAAAAAACGGCTGTAAATCAGGAGCAGTTTTCCCTTGATTACAGCTCCATATTTCCAGACGATTATTGTTGAGTGTGTGAACAGAGCCTAAGAAGCTTTCAGGACAGGAGAGAGACTTCTCCAGCTGTTGTGTAGCTCACAGAGGATTGCCTAGACTAGATACAATTGCGACAAACCCTCAGCTGTGAGAAATAGTAGGTTCGGATGGAGTTTCACTCGATTTTGAAGAAGTTGTGTTATTGTCTTGAGAAACGATTCCATATATATATAATTATATATGTACAGCTGGTATAAGTTATACATCTTCTTGTATATAGTGGTATGGAGCATGCTGGTATAACCCGGGTATCTTCTGTATATAATTATATATGTACAGCTGGTATAAGTTATACATCTTCTTGTATATAGTGATATGGAGCATGCTGGTATAACCTGGGTATCTCCTGTATATAATTATATATGTACAGCTGGTATAAGTTATACATCTTCCTGTATATAGTGATATGGGGCATGCTGGTATAACCTGGGTATCTCCTGTATATAATTATATATGTACAGCTGGTATAAGTTATACATCTTCTTGTATATAGTGATATGGAGCATGCTGGTATAACCTGGGTATCTCCTGTATATAATTCTATATGTACAGCTGGTATAAGTTATACATATTCTTGTGTATAGTGATATGGAGCATGCTGGTATAACCTGGGTATCTTCTGTATATAATTATATATGTACAGCTGGTATAAGTTATACATCTTCCTGTATATAGTGATATGGGGCATGCTGGTATAACCTGGGTATCTTCTGTATATAATTATATATGTACAGCTGGTATAAGTTATACATCTTCCTGTATACAGTGATATGGAGCATGCTGGTATAACCTGGGTATCCTCTGTATATAATTATATATGTACAGCTGGTATAAGTTATACATCTTCCTGTATATAGTGATATGGAGCATGCTGGTATAACCTGGTTATCTTCTGTATATAATTATATATGTACAGCTGTAAAAAGTTATACATCTTCTTGTATATAGTGATATGAAGCATGCTGGTATAACCTGGGTATCTTCTGTATATAATGATATATGTACAGCTGGTATAAGTTATACATCTTCTTGTATATAGCGATATGGAACATGCTGGTATAACCTGGGTATCTTCTGTATATAATTATATATGCACAGCTGGTATAAGTTATACATCTTCCTGTATATAGTGATATGGAGCATGCTGGTATAACCTGGTTATCTTCTGTATATAATTATATATGTACAGCTGTAAAAAGTTATACATCTTCTTGTATATAGTGATATGAAGCATGCTGGTATAACCTGGGTATCTTCTGTATATAATGATATATGTACAGCTGGTATAAGTTATACATCTTCTTGTATATAGCGATATGGAACATGCTGGTATAACCTGGGTATCTTCTGTATATAATTATATATGTACAGCTGGTATAAGTTATACATCTTCTTGTATATAGTGATATGGAGCATGCTGGTATAACCTGGGTATCTTCTGTACATAATTATATATGTACAGCTGGTATAAGTTATACATCTTCTTGTATATAGTGATATGGAGTATGCTGGTATAACCTGGGTATCTTCTGTATATAATTATATATGTACAGCTGGTATAAGTTATACATCTTCTTGTATATAGTGATATGAAGCATGCTGGTATAACCTGGGTATCTTCTGTATATAATTATATATGTACAGCTGGTATAAGTTATACATCTTCTTGTATATAGTGATATGGAGCATGCTGGTATAACTTGGATATCTTCTGTATATAATTATATATGTACAGCTGGTATAAGTTATACATCTTCTTGTATATAGTGATATGGAGCATGCTGGTATAACCTGGGTATCTTCTGTATATAATTATATATGTACAGCTGGTATAAGTTATACATCTTCTTGTATATAGTGATATGGGCCATGCTGGTATAACCTGGGTATCTTCTGTATATAATTATATATGTACAGCTGGTATAAGTTATACATCTTCCTGTATATAGTGATATGGAGCATGCTGGTATAACCTGGGCATCTTCTGTATATAATTATATATGTACATCTGGTATAAGTTATACATCTTGTATACAGTGATATGGAGCATGCTGGTATAACCTGGGTATCTTCTGTATATAATGATATCTGTACAGCTGGTATAAGTTATACATCTTCTTGTATATAGTGATATGGAGCATGCTGGTATAACCTGGGTATCTTCTGTATATAATGATATCTGTACAGCTGGTATAAGTTATACATCTTCTTGTATATAGTGATATGGAGCATGCTGGTATAACCTGGGTATCTTCTGTATATAATTATATATGTACAGCTGTAAAAAGTTATACATCTTCTTGTATATAGTGATATGGAGCATGCTGGTATAACCTGGGTATCTTCTGTATATAATTATATATGTACAGCTGGTATAAGTTATACATCTTCTTGTATATAGTGATATGGAGCATGCTGGTATAACCTGGGTATCTTCTGTATATAATTATATATGTACAGCTGGTATAAGTTATACATCTTCTTGTATATAGTGATATGGGCCATGCTGGTATAACCTGGGTATCTTCTGTATATAATTTATATATGTACGGCTGGTATAAGTTATACATCTTCTTGTATATAGTGATATGAGCATGCTGGTATAACCTGGGTATCTCCTGTATATAATTATATATGTACAGCTGGTATAAGTTATACATCTTCTTGTATATAGTGATATGGAGCATGCTGGTATAACCTGGGTATCTCCTGTATATAATTATATATGTACAGTTGGTATAAGTTATACATCTTCTTGTATATAGTGATATGTAGCATGCTGGTATAACCTGGGTATCTTCTGTATATAATGATATATGTACAGCTGGTATAAATTATATATCTTCCTGTATATAGTGATATGGAGCATGCTGGTATAACCTGGGCATCTTCTGTATATAATTATATATGTACATCTGGTATAAGTTATACATCTTGTATACAGTGATATGGAGCATGCTGGTATAACCTGGGTATATCCTGTATATAATTATATATGTACAGCTGGTATAAGTTATACATCTTCCTGTATATAGTGATATGGAGCATGCTGGTATAACCTGGGTATCTACTGTATATAATTATATATGTACAGCTGGTATAAGTTATACATCTTCCTGTATATAGTGATATGGAGCATGCTGGTATAACCTGGGTGTCTTCTGTATATAATTATATGTGTACAGCTGGTATAAGTTATACATCTTCTTGTATATAGTGATATGGAGCATGCTGGTATATCCTGGGTATCTCCTGTATATAATTATATATGTACAGCTGGTATAAGTTATACATCTTCTTGTATATAGTGATATGGAGCATGCTGGTATAACCTGGGTATCTCCTGTATATAATTATATATGTACATCTGGTATAAGTTATACATCTTCTTGTATATAGTGATATGGAGCATGCTGGTATAACCTGGGTATCTTCTGTATATAATTATATATGTACAGCTGTAAAAAGTTATACATCTTCTTGTATACAGTGATATGGAGCATGCTGGTATAACCTGGGTATCTTCTGTATATAATTATATATGTACAGCTGTAAAAAGTTATACATCTTCTTGTATACAGTGATATGGAGCATGCTGGTATAACCTGGGTATCTCCTGTATATAATTATATATGTACAGCTGGTATAAGTTATACATCTTCTTGTATATAGTGATATGGAGCATGCTGGTATAACCTGGGTATCTTCTGTATATAATTATATATGTACAGCTGGTATAAGTTATACATCTTCTTGTATATTGTGATATGGAGCATGCTGGTATAACCTGGGTATCTCCTGTATATAATGATATATGTACAGCTGGTATAAGTTATACATCTTCTTGTATATAGTGATATGGAGCATGCTGGTATAACCTGGGTATCTCCTGTATATAATTATATGTGTACAGCTGGTATAAGTTATACATCTTCTTGTATACAGTGATATGGAGCAGGCTGGTATAACCTGGGTATCTTCTGTATATAATTATATAGGTACAGCTGGTATAAGTTATACATCTTCTTGTATATAGTGACATGGAGCATGCTGGTATAACCTGGGTATCTTCTATATATAATGATATATGTACAGCTGGTATAAGTTACATCTTCCTGTATATAGTGATATGGAGCATGCTGGTATAACCTGGGGATCTTCTGTATATAGTGATATGGAGCATGCTGGTATAACCTGGGGATCTTCTGTATATAGTGATATGGAGCATGCTGGTATAACCTGGGTATCTTCTGTATATAATTATACATGTACAGCTGGTATAAGTTTTACATCTTCTTGTATATAGTGATATGGAGCATGCTGGTATAACCTGGGTATCTTCTGTATATAATTATATATGTACAGCTGGTATAAGTTATACATCTTCTTGTATATAGTGATATGGAGCATGCTGGTATAACCTGGGTATCTTCTGTATATAATTATATATGTACAGCTGGTATAAGTTATACATCTTCTTGTATATAGTGATATGGAGCATGCTGGTATAACCTGGGTATCTTCTGTATATAATTATATATGTACAGCTGGTATAAGTTATACATCTTCTTGTATATAGTGATGTGGAGCATGCTGGTATAACCTGGGTATATCCTGTATATAATTATATATGTACAGCTGGTATAAGTTATACATCTTCTTGTATATAGTGATATGGAGCATGCTGGTATAACCTGGGTATCTCCTGTATATAATTATATGTGTACAGCTGGTATAAGTTATACATCTTCTTGTATACAGTGATATGGAGCAGGCTGGTATAACCTGGGTATCTTCTGTATATAATTATATAGGTACAGCTGGTATAAGTTATACATCTTCTTGTATATAGTGACATGGAGCATGCTGGTATAACCTGGGTATCTTCTATATATAATGATATATGTACAGCTGGTATAAGTTATACATCTTCTTGTATATAGTGATATGGAGCATGCTGGTATAACCTGGGTATCTTCTGTATATAATTATATATGTACAGCTGGTATAAGTTATACATCTTCTTGTATATAGTGATATGGAGCATGCTGGTATAACCTGGGTATCTCCTGTATATAATGATATATGTACAGCTGGTATAAGTTATACATCTTCTTGTATATAGTGATATGGAGCATGCTGGTATAACCTGGGTATCTTCTGTATATAATTATATATGTACAGCTGGTATAAGTTACATCTTCCTGTATATAGTGATATGGAGCATGCTGGTATAACCTGGGTATCTTCTGTATATAATTATACATGTACAGCTGGTATAAGTTATACATCTTCTTGTATATAGTGATGTGGAGCATGCTGGTATAACCTGGGTATATCCTGTATATAATTATATATGTACAGCTGGTATAAGTTATAGATCTTCTTGTATATAGTGATATGGAGCATGCTGGTATAACCTGGGTATATTCTGTATATAATTATATATGTACAGCTGGTATAAGTTACACATCTTCTTGTATATAGTGATATGGAGCATGCTGGTATAACCTGGGTATCTCCTGTATATAATTATATATGTACAGCTGGTATAAGTTATACATCTTCTTGTATATAGTGATATGGAGCATGCTGGTATAACCTGGGTATCTTCTGTATATAATTATATATGTACAGCTGGTATAAGTTACACATCTTCTTGTATATACTGATATGGAGCATGCTGGTATAACCTGGGTATCTCCTGTATATAATTATAGATGTACAGCTGGTATAAGTTATACATCTTCTTGTATATAGTGATATGGAGCACGCTGGTATAACCTGGGTATCTTCTGTATATAATTATATATGTACAGCTGGTATAAGTTATACATCTTCTTGTATATAGTGATATAGAGCATGCTGGTATAACCTGGGTATCTTCTGTATATAATTATATATGTACAGCTGGTATAAGTTATACATCTTCTTGTATATAGTGATATGGAGCATGCTGGTATAACCTGGGTATCTTCTGTATATAATTATATATGTACAGCTGGTATAAGTTATACATCTTCTTGTATATAGTGATATGGAGCATGCTGGTATAACCTGGGCATCTTCTGTATATAATTATATATGTACAGCTGGTATAAGTTATACACCTTCTTGTATATAGTGATATGGAGCATGCTGGTATAACCTGGGTATCTCCTGTATATAATTATATATGTACAGCTGGTATAAGTTATACATCTTCTTGTATATAGTGATATGGAGCATGCTGGTATAACCTGGGTATCTTCTGTATATAATTATATATGTACAGCTGGTATAAGTTATACATCTTCTTGTATATAGTGATATGGAGCATGCTGGTATAACCTGGGTATCTCCTGTATATAATTATATATGTACAGCTGGTATAAGTTATACATCTTCTTGTATATAGTGATATGGAGCATGCTGGTATAACCTGGGTATCTTCTGTATATAATTATATATGTACAGCTGGTATAAGTTACACATCTTCTTGTATATACTGATATGGAGCATGCTGGTATAACCTGGGTATCTCCTGTATATAATTATATATGTACAGCTGGTATAAGTTATACATCTTCTTGTATATAGTGATATGGAGCACGCTGGTATAACCTGGGTATCTTCTGTATATAATTATATATGTACAGCTGGTATAAGTTATACATCTTCTTGTATATAGTGATATAGAGCATGCTGGTATAACCTGGGTATCTTCTGTATATAATTATATATGTACAGCTGGTATAAGTTATACATCTTCTTGTATATAGTGATATGGAGCATGCTGGTATAACCTGGGTATCTTCTGTATATAATTATATATGTACAGCTGGTATAAGTTATACATATTAGAAGAGTCATCCGGCAGTGAGATCGTTAAGCAGCAGACAGGTTCTGGAGAAGACGTGGAGCCGCAGTGCAGAATTACATGTGGGTTGGTGAGAGGTTTTTATCCTCTGCTCCGAAGTTGAAGTTTAATTACAAGATGGTATAATTACGCTCGCCGTCGCCTCTGTCTCTCTCTCGCGTGCGCGCGTTCGCCGTAATCCCTCTCTCGCTCGACGTAATCTCTCACCATCCTCTCTTTCGCGCTCGCCGTCCTCTCTTTCGCGCTCGCCGTCCTGTTTCTCGCGCGCTTGCCGTCCTCCCTGTGCTCGCCGTCCTCTCTCGCCGTCCTCTCTTTCTCGCCATTCTCTTTCACCGTCCTCCCTCTTTCTCGCTCGCCGTCCTCTCTCTCTCGCCGTCCTCTCTCTCGCCATCCTCTCTTTCTCGCCATCCTCTTTCACCGTCCTCCCTCTCTCTCGCTCGCCGTCCTCTCTCTCTCGCTGTCCTCTCTCGTGCGCTCACCGTTCTCTTTCTCGCGCTCGCCGTCCTCTCTCTCCTTCCAGACACAATAACATGGTCAGTTAACCCTGTTGAGCCAGAAATTCTCTGAGCTGCGATTCATGTTTTCTATCATTCATTATTTGGCTATAGAATGAAAAATTCCAGTAAAGTGCAAGAAAAGAGGTAAGGAGGCCTAATAGGTCACATCGGAGAAGAGCTGCACACTCATTTTTGAAGGCCACCTCTCCATAGACGTCCATGAAACCTACGGGTTCTCCAGTCAGAGATCTGCCCATGGACCAATATGTAGGATATATGAGGAGGTCGTATGTGGTTCCAAGTGACTGTTGTCCTTCTCTTACATGACCCAATTGGCACCAGATTCGAATAGGCCATCAAGTCAAGCAGGCAATATCTGACCAACCTATGGCCCACCATAGACATTCGATCTGAATTGTCTGGACCTGCTGGCAGATATTCTATGTCAACGTGCACCTATAGACTTGGGCGATACACAGTGGAGTCTCATTATTATGAGCAGCAGGTAATATCCAGAGTAACCGCCCTGTGCAGCACGGACAGCAGTAGACGGGCGGGCAGAGACTCAATAATGTGCTGGTCGGTGGTCTCCGGTATCTGGCGCCGCGGACTGCAGAACATCCCACATTTACTGGACGGTGTGTGTGTGTGGGGGGGGGGGGCGGGGATCCATAGAGCGAACAAGACGATGGAGATCCCACAGATGTTCAATTGGGTTCCAGTCTGGAGAATTAGGGGCCGGGGAAGTACTTGGAGGTCTTGGTCTGGCTCTTCCTGTCAGACATTTCTAGCCGTGTGACTTGTCGCATTGTCTCGCTGGAAGATTCCACCTGCCCCAGGGAAGACAATCAGCATGTAGGGGGGGGGGGGGGGGGGAACGTGATCTGCAATGATGGATTCATACCCAAATCGGTTCAGAGCCTTCCACATGGATGAGTGGCCCAGTGCCAGGAAAACATCCCCCGACCATAACGCTGCCGCCACCGGCTCGTGTTCCTCCAGCAATGGCTGCCGGGTGTTTGTTCTCTGATGTTTCTCGCCTGACGCGCCGACGTCCATCCGTTCCATGAAGTAGAAAACGTGACTCATCGGAGAAGACGACCCTCTGCCAATCATCGGTGGTCCGAGTCCAATGCTGCCGCGCAAATTGAAGACTTTTTTTTCCGCTGCCCCTTTGTTACAAAGGAGCAGTGATCAACCGTCGGCTTCAGAGCCCCATACGCGGTCGGGTTGACTGAACTGTTGTATTAGACGCACGTCCGGTCGTCCCCTGGTTGATTTTCATGGTAAGCTGCTTCACTATAGCGTGTCATTCACACCTCGCGCACCTTCGTAGCCGACGTTCACCTCTCACGATAATGGCACGTGGTGCTCCGCAGTTTCCACCTCGGTTATTCCCAATGGCGCAATTTCTCCACTCACGATACACGGTCACCACAGCAGCACGAGAACCGTTCACAAACTGCACTGTGAGAAATACCAACACCGTGCCCCGAAAGCCGATAATCAGCCCTTATTACAACTCTGATAAATCACCCTTTTTACCCGACGAGTGATATGTGATTAGACGGCCGACCGCACCCCTTATAGACCCACCAAGCCACCGCACATCACTGCCTGCATGGGCCACGTGGTGCCGAGGTCAAAAGTAGGAGGAGGTCATAATAATGGGGCTCCGCTGTGTAGTGATCTGTAAAGGTCGTCTTCCAATCGCAATCACCAGAATTTGGATATTTGGCCCAAGATGAAGAGTCGCTGCCAAGTGCTTACCAGACGATTGGGTTGAATATTGAGGGATAAGGCGGCAGTTATATCTGGTTCCAGCACCTACTGGGATCACATATAGGACAACAAAGAATCTATAGGATCAAAGTAGACACTTGTAAGGTCAGATCTCTCATCTTCTATATTGTAGGGGACCCTAAAGCTTCCCACACACTATAGACACTGGTTCGGTCGGCAGCTATTCATCCCACCTCCCCATACACTCGTTTATTTCAATAGGGAAAGGGGAATAAGTCGCAGTCAGACATTTCTAGCAGCGGATCATCTCCTGCGGAAATTATGCATCAGCCACCTTTAAATTTAAGCATGCCCCATCCTTCTTTCTCGGGAGACCTCCATAAATATTAGTCAGCCAGTACCACAAAAATCAGTGAGATATACCCATTAAATGAAAGTGGGCCTAAGCGCCTTCAGGGAACCCAAAGGCAGCAATTGCCCCCTTGAAAACACCTATAGATCCATCACTGCTTAACGATGCTGCTCCAACCATCTCCGCCTGGCAAAGGAGAGGACTCCCAGCCAATGGATGAAATGTAAAGTCAGCGACTAAGAACACAAACCCCCACCGTCAGCACGGAGCGGATGATTACTACAGCACTTATCAGCACGCACATCATTAGCATCTCATTAATCGTAACCCATGACCGGACCCAGCGATCGGTGACCTGGAAGGATTAAAGGTGCGACAAGTGGATGGATGGAGAGAAACGAGACGACTGTCATGATGAAGATCCAAAAACACAAGCGAATGTTATTCATATGTCAAAGAATAAAGTAGAAAAGACAGAGGCAGGAACGTACGGATAAAACATGCAGCGGGTCTGATGGGACGACGGGCTCCACTTCAGCAGAATACCTTCATAAAAAGAAATGTGAGATCGACCGATCATGAGATCGACAGAGCGACCGATAATGAGATTGACAGATAATGAGAGCGACCGATAATGAGATCGACAGATCGACCGATAATGGGATCGACAGATGGACAGATAATGGGATCAACAGATAATGGGATCATGAGATCGACCGATCATGAGATCGACCGATCAGGAGATCGAAAGATAATGGAATCGACCGATAATGAGATCGAAAGATCGACCGCTCATGAGATCGACAGATCGACAGATAATGAGATCGACCAATCATGAGATCGAAAGATAATGGAATCGACAGATAATGGAATCGATCGAAAGATCGACCGATCATGAGATCGACCGATCATGAGATCGACAGATAGACCGATAATGAGATCGACCGATAATGAGATCGACAGATAATGAGATCGACAAGATAATGAGATCGACAAGATAATGAGATCGACAAGATAATGAGATCGACAAGATAATGAGATCGACCGATAATGAGATCGACCGATAATGAGATCGACCGATAATGAGATCGACCGATAATGAGATCGACCGATAATGAGATCGACCGATAAGGAGATCGACCGATAAGGAGATCGACCGATAAGGAGATCGACCGATAATGAAATCGACAGATAATGAGATTGACAGATCATGAGATCGACAGATAGATAGACAGATAATGAGATCGACAGAGACAGATAATGAGATCGACAGAGACAGATAATGAGATCGACCAATCATGAGATCGAAAGATAATGGAATCGACAGATCATGGAATCGATCGAAAGATCGACCGATCATGAGATCGACCGATAATGAGATCGACAGACAGATAATGAGATCGACAGAGACAGATAATGAGATAGACCGATAATGAGATCGACCGATAATGAGATCGACCGATAATGAGATCGACAAGATAATGAGATCGACAAGATAATGAGATCGACAAGATAATGAGATCGACAGATAGATAGACAGATAATGAGATCGACAGAGACAGATAATGAGATCGACAGAGACAGATAATGAGATCGACCAATCATGAGATCGAAAGATAATGGAATCGACAGATAATGGAATCGATCGAAAGATCGACCGATCATGAGATCGACCGATCATGAGATCGACCGATCATGAGATCGACCGATCATGAGATCGACCGATCATGAGATCGACCGATCATGAGATCGGCCGATCATGAGATCGGCCGATCATGAGATCGGCCGATCATGAGATCGGCCGATAATGAGATCGGCCGATAATGAGATCGACCGATAATGAGATCGACCGATAATGAGATCGACAGATAGACAGATAATGAGATCGACAGAGACAGATAATGAGATCGACAGAGACAGATAATGAGATCGACCGAGACAGATAATGAGATCGACCGATAATGAGATCGACCGATAATGAGATCGACCGATAATGAGATCGACCGATAATGAGATCGACCGATAATGAGATCGACCGATAATGAGATCGACCGATAATGAGATCGACCGATAATGAGATCGACCGATAATGAGATCGACAGAGACAGATAATGAGATCGACAGAGACAGATAATGAGATCGACAGATCATGAGATCGACAGAGACAGATAATGAGATCGACAGAGACAGATAATGAGATCGACAGAGACAGATAATGAGATCGACAGAGACAGATAATGAGATCGACAGATCAACCGATAATGAGATCGACAGATCATGAGATCGACAGATAGACAGATAATGAGATCGACAGATAGATAGATATGAGATAGATAGATAGATATGAGATAGATATGAGATAGATAGATATGAGATAGATAGATATGCGATAGATAGATATGAGATAGATAGATAGATAGATATGAGATAGATAGATAGATAGATAGATATGAGATAGATAGATAGATGAGATAGATGAGATAGATAGATAGATAGATATGAGATAGATAGATATGAGATAGATATAGATAGATAGATAGATAGATATAGATAGATAGATAGATAGGAGATAGATAGATAGGAGATAGATAGATAGATATGAGATAGATAGATAGATATGAGATAGATAGATATGAGATAGATAGATAGATAGATATGAGATAGATAGATATGAGATAGATAGATATAGATAGATAGATAGATAGATAGATATGAGATAGATAGAGATAGATATGAGATAGATAGATAGATAGATATGAGATAGATAGATAGATAGATATGAGATAGATAGATAGATAGATATGAGATAGATAGATAGATATGAGACAGATAGATAGATGGATGGATATGAGATAGATAGATATGAGATAGATAGATGGATAGATGATAGATAGATAGATAGATAGATAGATAGATAGATAGATAGATAGATAGATAGATAGATAGATAGATATGAGATAGATAGATAGATAGATAGATAGATAGATAGATAGATAGATATGAGATAGATATGAGATAGATAGATAGATACTTTTGACTTCCATGTAGTAGACGTGATGAAATTACATTTCCTAATGAATCTGAAGATCTTTGACATTAGTAAATTGCTTTTCCTCGCCGTCTTTCCTCAGTCGTTCACATTTGCGCTTCCATTGTTATTTAGATGCAGGTTATGGAGACGGTTGATCCTCATCATTCCCTTTACGTAGAATCCACGACTCTGCTCAGCGGCTTTAATAACTGAGGGACTGTACGGAAGTAAAAGTGGAAACAAAACGGCTCTGGTCTCCACATTGAGGAGACACTGATCAAGCAGCTAGAGCAAGACGATGACGAGGAGCAGAAGCAGCACTCAAACATGACAACACGTAAACGAGACTGCTACATAATACAAGAGAAACAGACAAACATCAAGAAAGTGCACAAACAAGTGCCGGACACAAGTTCCAGTCCCTCGTTGGGCTAAAGGATAAATCACTAAAGAATATTTTATAAGCCATAAAGGACAGGTCAAAAAGGAAAAAAATAGAAAGCTGAAAAAAGTCTAAACATCAACACAAAACGAAAGGAGCAAATATAAGTTCTTACAATATCCATCACAGGAGGCCACGAGAACCCCACGTGTATCACCCACTTCTTCAGCAGTGAGGTCCTAATGGTAAGATGCCTGAGAAGAGTAACATATGTGAAGTAAAATCCAAAACATAGCAAAATAACGCAAACAGCAGATACAAAAACATGCACCAGAGGACGGCAGAACTACTCTGAGTGCAGCTCTGGAGTATAATACAGGATATAACTCAGGATCAGTACAGGATAAGTAATGTAATGTATGTACACAGTGACTCCACCAGCAGAATAGTGAGTGCAGCTCTGGAGTATAATACAGGGTGTAACTCAGGATCAGTACAGGATAAGTAATGTAATGTATGTACACAGTGACTCCACCAGCAGAATAGTGAGTGCAGCTCTGGAGTATAATACAGGATATAACTCAGGATCAGTACAGGATAAGTAATGTAATGTATGTACACAGTGACTCCACCAGCAGAATAGTGAGTGCAGCTCTGGAGTATAATACAGGATATAACTCAGGATCAGTACAGGATAAGTAATGTAATGTATGTACACAGTGACTCCACCAGCAGAATAGTGAGTGCAGCTCTGGAGTATAATACAGGATATAACTCAGGATCAGTACAGGATAAGTAATGTAATGTATGTACACAGTGACTCCACCAGCAGAATAGTGAGTGCAGCTCTGGAGTATAATAGAGGATATAACTCAGGATCAGTACAGGATAAGTAATGTAATGTATGTACACAGTGACTCCACCAGCAGAATAGTGAGTGCAGCTCTGGAGTATAATACAGGATATAACTCAGGATCAGTACAGGATAAGTAATGTAATGTATGTACACAGTGACTCCACCAGCAGAATAGTGAGTGCAGCTCTGGAGCATAATACAGGATGTAACTCAGGATCAGTACAGGATAAGTAATGTAATGTGTATATATACAGTGACTCCACCAACAGAATAGTGAGTGCAGCTCTGGAGTATAATACAGGAGGTAACTCAGGATCAGTACAGGATAAGTAATGTAATGTATGTACACAGTGACTCCACCAGCAGAATAGTGAGTGCAGCTCTGGAGTATAATACAGGATATAACTCAGGATCAGTACAGGATAAGTAATGTAATGTATGTATACAGCAACTCCACCAGCAGAATAATGAGTGCAGCTCTGGAGTATAATACAGGAAATAACTCAGGATCAGTACAGGATAAGTAATGCAATGTGTATATATACAGTGACTCCACCAACAGAATAGTGAGTGCAGCTCTGGAGTATAATACAGGATATAACTCAGGATCAGTGCAGGATAAGTAATGTAATGTATGTACACAGTGACTCCACCAGCAGAATAGTGAGTGCAGCTCTGGAGTATAATACAGGATGTAACTCAGGATCAGTACAGGATAAGTAATGTAATGTATGTACACATTGACTCCACCAGCAGAACAGTGAGTGCAGCTCTGGAGTATAATATAGGATATAACTCAGGATCAGTACAGGATAAGTAATGTAATGTATGTACACAGTGACTCCACCAGCAGAATAGTGAGTGCAGCTCTGGAGTATAATACAGGATGTAACTCAGGATCAGTACAGGAGAAGTAATGTAATGTATGCACACAGTGACTCCACCAGCAGAATAGTGAGTGCAGCTCTGGAGTATAATACAGGATATAAATCAGGATCAGTACAGGATAAGTAATGTAATGTATGTACACAGTGACTCCACCAGCAGAATAGTGAGTGCAGCTCTGGAGTATAATACAGGATATAACTCAGGATCAGTACAGGATAAGTAATGTAATGTATGTACACTGTGACTCCACCAGCAGAATAGTGAGTGCAGCTCTGGAGTATAATACAGGATATAACTCAGGATCAGTACAGGATAAGTAATGTAATGTATGTACACAGTGACTCCACCAGCAGAATAGTGAGTGCAGCTCTGGAGTATAATAGAGGATATAACTCAGGATCAGTACAGGATAAGTAATGTAATGTATGTACACAGTGACTCCACCAGCAGAATAGTGAGTGCAGCTCTGGAGTATAATACAGGATATAACTCAGGATCAGTACAGGATAAGTAATGTAATGTATGTACACAGTGACTCCACCAGCAGAATAATGAGTGCAGCTCTGGAGTATAATACAGGATATAACTCAGGATCAGTACAGGATAAGTAATGTAATGTGTATATATACAGTGACTCCACCAACAGAATAGTGAGTGCAGCTCTGGAGTATAATACAGGATATAACTCAGGATCAGTGCAGGATAAGTAATGTAATGTATGTACACAGTGACT
Organism: Rhinoderma darwinii; assembly: GCF_050947455.1. Lineage (NCBI taxonomy): Eukaryota > Metazoa > Chordata > Amphibia > Anura > Rhinodermatidae > Rhinoderma > Rhinoderma darwinii. The sequence goes on from NC_134694.1 coordinate 4,048,926, forward strand.
CCACCAGCAGAATAGTGAGTGCAGCTCTGGAGTATAATACAGGATGTAACTCAGGATCAGTACAGGATAAGTAATGTAATGTATGTACACATTGACTCCACCAGCAGAACAGTGAGTGCAGCTCTGGAGTATAATATAGGATATAACTCAGGATCAGTACAGGATAAGTAATGTAATGTATGTACACAGTGACTCCACCAGCAGAATAGTGAGTGCAGCTCTGGAGTATAATACAGGATATAAATCAGGATCAGTACAGTATAAGTAATGTAATGTATGTACACAGTGTTTATGGGAATTATCTACGTATAGACTGTACTACGGTGTTCAGTGCAGGATATATGACCTGTGAGGATTATCATATTCTCAGTTTATAGGACTACAACTATAGACCTGCAAGTCCAAGAATACCGTACAATCTCACCCCCCTTCCCCCACCTTCTAATAAAATCTTAGAGAGGTAGGAGAGGACACAGCTGATTAATTATTCATGCCTATGTTTATTTTGGTCCAATAAAGTCACCCTGTTCCTTGGCTTTGATGGGATGTGATGGGGAGGCTCTGTATACCTGTACACAACTTTATCTGCTTTTTAGTCTGACAGCAAAAACAAGCAGCAGGCGTGAGAGCGGACCGCGGGGTTTCCGATACTAGAGATTCTGTACACAGCGCCAAACTTCACGACTGTCAATCTTTGCAACATTGTATCACAGTGCAGACTCTTCTAATGTGTCATCATTGTGCCGTAAGATGTGGGAACATGTATTGTGTAACGTCATTGTGAAGACTACAACCCCCAACATTCAAATCCTGAATAGCAGCACAAGAACAACCCTAAGACAGCTGGTAAATAAGTATGACCAAATTGGCATAAGCCCCAACATTTAGGGGTACAGGATAATGATGCACTGACACTTGGGGTACAGGATAATGATACACTGACACTTGGGGTACAGGATAATGATACACTGACACTTGGGGGACAGGATAATGACACGGACACTTGGGGGACAGGATAATGACACGCTGACACTTGGGGGACAGGATAATGACACACTGACACTTGGTGGACAGGATAATAACACGCTGACACTTGGGGGACAGGATAATGATACACTGACACTTGGGGGACAGGATAATGATACACTGACACTTGGAGTACAGGATTATGACACACTGACACTTGGGGTACAGGATTATGACACACTGACACTTGGGGTACAGGATAATGACACTGACACTTGGGGTACAGGATAATGATACATTGACACTTGGGGGACAGGGTAATGACACTGACACTTGGGGGACAGGGTAATGATACACTGACACTTGGGGGACAGGATAATGACACACTGACACTTGGTGGACAGGATAATAACACGCTGACACTTGGGGGACAGGATAATGATACACTGACACTTGGGGGACAGGATAATGATACACTGACACTTGGGGGACAGGATAATGACACGGACACTTGGGGGACAGGATAATGATACACTGACACTTGGGGGACAGGATAATGATACACTGACACTTGGCGGACAGGATAATGATACACTGACACTTGGGGGACAGGATAATGATACACTGACACTTGGGGGACAGGATAATGATACACTGACACTTGGGGGACAGGATAATGATACACTGACACTTGGGGGACAGGATAATGATACACTGACACTTGGGGGACAGGATAATGATACACTGACACTTGGGGGACAGGATAATGACACGGACACCTGGGGGACAGGATAATGACACTTGTTTTCCAGTGGGGTGTATTATTTAGTACGAGATGTCACCTGGTCTTACATGGCATCGCCCCGTGTGGTGGTCCTCAGTACTGCAGGCAGGATCTCATCCATCACCCTATAATCAGATCACTGGAGAACATCTCGGATATAACGGATGCGTCTTTAATATGCAGCAAGGACAGTAAAGTGCTGATTCTCTGCTCGCTGTCTGGCTTTTCCTCCATCAATCCCTCGTATTGATCACACGTTGCTTCCATTTTCCAGTCGCCAATATTTTTTTTTTTCTTGACAAGTTTTAATTCTCAGCTTGAAGTTTAATTAAGAAAAGGAGGAGGGTCGCTGCGGAGGAATACGTGAACCACCCGCTCCAGCGGCGCAATGACATATGTATAATATAACGCTATAATGTGAAGTGTATGTGTTATCTGTGGTGTTACATGGGACTGCAGATCACTACTACATTATCTGTACTCGGAGAGTGATCACTGTGTGTTATCGGTGGTGTTACATAGGACTGCAGGTAACACTACTACATTATCTGTACTCAGAGAGTTATCACTGTGTATTATCGGTGGTGTTACATAGGACTGCAGGTAACATCTACTACATTATCTGTACTCTGGGATATATTTTTGGGCACACATTTTACAAGGATGACCCTTCCTGCTCCTCCCCTCGTTAGAATGTTACGATACGATATAAGACATCTTCTGCATGTTACGTTACCACTGAATTATCAGGACGTTGTGGTCCGCAGAGGTTTCTGGATTGACTTTTACGGCCTGATGAATCGGAAAACTTTTTCCCATAAATAGAAGTGGAGCCCAGGGGGGAGCTGGGAGGCAGCGCAGCCGCTGACAGGAGGCCTTGAGGAGGAAATTGCAGTGTTCTTCTATGTCTTGATCAATATAAGCTCCTGAGGCAAACAGAGTAACAGCGGCAAACGGCCATGAAAAATGCAGGACGGGGGAGGGGGACAGGGGGCTCCCAGGGGCCACAAGTCTAAACAGTGCAATGCATATGTACAGTATTGACATTGAAATAAAAGTGAGAGGGGGGGGGGGTGCAAGAGGAAGCGTTTACTCCGATATTGCCGAGGAGGTAAAACTTTCCTTACATTAACACCATTTACTATTCGCCTCATATACGGCTGGGACGTTTCTAGAAGCGCAATTCCTGTTCACAGGTTGTGTCTGGTCTTTCAATAAATGGGGTTGAACTGCAGTACCACTTATGGCCATGGATAAGAGTGGCGCTATTTCTGGTAGAGAGCAGCAACGTTTTTCTAGACTTCCCGATTGAAATTATAGAACGGTCACATCTGGATGAGGGCAGCAACGCAACACGCACATAAGTCCTTCTATAGAGAACGTTCATGCTCGACCACTAAGGGGTTAACGGTCAGGAAAGCGTTAACTCCGTCCAGGAACTGCCATAAAGTAAAATCAGGAAGGTAATTGTGTGGTAAAGGCGATCAATAATGATTTTCAACAAGCGCCTTCTTCAGGACATGATCCACTTGCCTTTTAAGCCTAATGGTTTACTTGTAGCGCAGGCCAAGATGTCACCCGGTGCGGAGAGCCGAGCAACGGGACGGAGCGAGAACCCCAACAGAGGATCCCCGCACCAGACTGACGCCAGACTTCTGCAGGTGAAACGGCCAAGCACTAAAAGCACTGCAGGCCACATCAGCGATAAGGAGCGCGCCCCATATATAATTAATACCTTCTTATATAGCGTCCAAAAATCGTGCTGCGGTCTGCAGATTCCTAGAGAACAAAGTCCATCCAAAATCCACCACAAGCATTGCAAAAAGAAATATGTAGTTGTCACAGCCCCGCCCCTTTCCCTAGTCCCACCTAAAAGGGGCGTGACCCTGATCTAACCACCACAATAAACCTTTTCCAGATAAAGCTTGATCAATAATATAATGGTCTAATAAAAGTTCTACAACTTTTCTCACTGTTTTCAAGATCTCTGCTTAATGTAAGTGAATGGTAACATTCTTATTTAAATCCAGAAACCCCGAACTTCTCTAATACTTCTCACAGCTGAGGCTTTGCTACAATCGTTTCCTGTCTAGACAATTCTTTGTGAGCTTAACAGACTGATACATTTCACCTGCACTGATACATTGTAGGAAACGATCAGGACTGGAGCGAGGTTGGTGTTGTTGCTGTGTTTAGCTCACAGAGGATTATCTAGACTAGATACACTGTAACAAACCCTCAGCTGTGGGAAGTATTCGGTCAGGACATGTTTTAAACTTTTGTATGTAAATGAGAATTTTCCTGTTCACTGACAGCAAGCAAACTATGAAAAACAAATAGCCTTTGGATTCATTGTACCACTTTTTTTTGGCCAATAACAAAGAGCGGCCGCGTCTGTGCCGCATAAATCTCGTTAAGACGATGATGGACTAAGTCGTTGCTGCGTTCGCTAATTAACTCCACACACTGATGAATCGTCTGGTTTCTTGGTGATCTTTCCATGAACCCTTTCGGGGGCGTGGGAGTTGTTAAATCAGGGAATCCCTCAACTAGAGGACCCCTAACAAGGGAGAGATGACTGCAGCGGACTTACACAGGGATTTAAAGGAACAGGACAGATTTATAAAGTACAGTCATCATCATTCTTGTGTACACATATTAGGATGTCGATACGCCAGGAAGAGCTACCAGAGTCCCCTAATGCAGTTAAAGGCGATGTCCACTCATCCATCTACCATTGAAGTATTATACAGCTCCCTCTAAGGCCGGGTCAACAAAAAACGCTATTTGCAGCAGCTCTTTTACGACTACACTAAGTACTTCCACCATCTCACTAAATTGGCCTGGCAGGTAGCGCAGAGGGAATCCATTCTTATCTCAGGGTTCTTAGCCAATCAGAGCGAGTGCTTTTGGCAAAGCTGATAGGCCAAGAGAATGAAGATGAGCAGGGATCACCTCGCACTGTTTACTTGATCATGATTCGGGAGGGTTCATTTTTAGGGGGAACTAAAATGTGATTGAACAAGTCAACATGGGACTTCATGGTAATGGTGGTTGACCAAAACATACTGGAATCACTGTATGGATGAGATGATCCACCATGTTTTCAGGCTATCCAGTCTACAGATATGCTGTCAATGCTGCTGAATGAACCAAATGGCCAACTTCAATTAAAAAAACGTCGTCGATATACCTGCTCCATAAAAAGTCCATCAGGTACGATCGATCAGGATTTCTTAATCTGTTGATCCAAAAGCAGAACAAAACACATGTGAGATACTTCCCAACTTGTCCTTAGGTAAAGCTGCCCATACAACTTAGGTCAATACTTACTATATGGGGTCCGGTCCCTGACCTATCTATTGACATGTTTCGCTTGGGTGTGGATCATCCCAAAAGTGAAGAAATGGTGACAGCCCTAAAAACACATTATATTCCCATTATGTGCCCCTCTAACAACACGTGCAGTACCTAAAGACACGCAACTCGACTTAAGTTGGTGAAATTTCTGAATTTCTATTCATATTAGAAAACGCGGCCAATTTTTTTTTTTTATTGAAAACTCCAAAAAAATTAGTTTTTTTTTTTTTTTAATAATAAAATTTAAAGTACAATATCCTTATTCCTATAAAACATCAACTGACGGCCCACGATCGAAAAGTCAACATTTTCATGTTCTCTTCTGAAGACAAGCCACGAGACCAGATGTCCAAATCATCAAATTCCCGACACCCCTGAGGTCCAAGGTCTGATTGGTTTCCAAATGCCACAGCTGTGCCCCAGGCACGGAGCGAGCTCTAACATTAACAGCTTCCACCGAGGGTCGTAGGTCTTATTTGTGCAAGTTCCAAGGTCCACGTTCCCCGGACGGTGCGAATATCTTAATCTCGGTCCAAAAATTTCCTTTGATTAGCTCAAAAATATCCGAATGAAGTGGTCATCGAAGGAGAATCCCCCCAATCCCATAGATGGTTCCTTCTGTACTACTGCCGACAGGTATCATGGAAAGCCTCTAATGTGCGAAAATCCCTCCACGTGGGTGGCAGACCGTCCTGTAAGAACTTTCCGCAGCGTTGGCATGGAGCCTGGAACAGCTTGATATAACTTCTTAACCAGGTCTGCAAAAGGAGGGGGGGAGGGAAAAAGTGAAATAAAAAATGCCATCGTAGCTGTCATGTTTAATGCTCTGGGTGACGGGATGACACACTCTGGCCCGGGCCCAGGCGAGACGTGCTGCTTTCACAACCGCCGAAGTGCGCGAGCTACGTCTTTATTTATTTATTTTCGTCTTTTTACAAGGTCAAAAGAAAGCTGATTTAGAATTAAAAAAAAAAAAAAAAGTTGTTTTTTTTTTTTTCTCCGAGGCTCAGCGATCCTAAAAGCAGAATCCCATATGGCGTGGAAACTTTATTTAAACACACGGTAAAAACCGCCATAAGCACAAAAAATAATCAGAACGGCTCAGAGACGGAGATATTAATACAGATTTCACACGCAGGATTATACGGTGTTCAGAAATCGTGTTAAAGGGGCCTCCCGAATAAAACGGATTAATATGGCCGGGTTGATAAGGGAGCACTGTCTGACAACCTCATATAAAGTCCGTGGTTGTTAGGCAGTGAGTCCCTAGCAACCAGACTGTCAGTCATGGCTGGATCGGCACCTTCCTACCTGGAGCGGTCATGTCATCCCAATCTCTACACATAAGAATTAAAGGGTCACTCCACCGAAACGTATTTACCACCAGGTAATGTATATAAAATGCTATACAGAGTTTTAATGGGACTGTCCAGTTTGGAGAAGCCTTTTCCATTGCATGGGTCCCCCAATGGTCGCAGGGGGCTCCCACGGGAAATAGATGGCGAGTCCGCGTTGGCCGCCTGAGTAATACAAGGATCTGCCAGAGCGGCACTTAGCAGCGACTCTCCACGCATCCGTACGCCCTGATAGGGAACATAGGATAAATGTTGGCCAAAGCAGACAGCCCCTTTGACAGTAGTGCGGGCGCAATAGATCTACAAGGTTACGGCTACATGGCGAACTTTAGTCCCACCGAAACGGGTGACGCCTGGACAGAATCTAAGCGCCATAAATACAAGTAATTGGGCCATCTGTAATATAGCGGAAACTATGACAGTGCCGGTTCGGTCGTACAACCAGTGCTGAACGACCTCGTTAACTTAGAATGGGGTCTGTTGGGTTTCGTGGAAGAATAGCGCTGCATGCCGCCAACGTAAGTGTGAACAAGGCCTCAGAACGCTGTACCCACCGCGGCCGCCCAGCATGCCCGGAGGAGAAGGGGGTTTGGCATAAAATGACAATTTGCTGGATTTATCTGTAGAGTATGAGGCTCGTGTTCCCACAGTAACCGGCGAGACGTCTTCGTGCAGATGAACGAGTAGGCGCCGGCGCCACATTCTGCGGTCGGCTTTCTTTTTATACAGTAGGAACACATCCCTCTAAAATTCTCTGACAGGTTTTGGGAAAATGAGCGCTGCGTGATGCGTGGGTAAATAAAGACCTATAGGAGGCTGAATAGTTACGTCCTCAATAACTCTTCCTGCAATCAATACAGGAGGAGAGAATGAGGGATTGGACGCAGCCCGGGATGCACATTTGTCTGTGTTCAGAGCAACTTCCCCGCAGAATCCGTCAATATCGGACTATACGAAAAAGAACACTTAAAGGCGCCCGGTACCGCTCCGTAATGAAGTCGTAAACGGGAACACTTAAGCCCCTATTACACCGGCCGATTTTGGCCGGTGCAGCGAGCGCCGATCAACGAGACATCGTTGATCGGCGCTCGTTTGTTCCTGTCACACGGAGCTATGGATGGGGACGAGTGGTCGTTACTCCGATAACTGATAAATTCAGAGATCTAGTCTGCGGTCTAATTTCATTTCGGGGTCTAGTCTGGGGTTTTAATTTAATTCTGGGGTTTAATTTAGTTTTGGGGTCTAGTCTGGGGTCTAATTAATTTCAGGGTCTGGTCTGGGGTCTAATTTAATATCGGGGTCTAGTCTGGGGTCTAATTTAATATCGGGGTCTAGTCTGGGGTCTAATTTAATATCGGGGTCTAGTCTGGGGTCTAATTTAATATCGGGGTCTAGTCTGGGGTCTAATTTAATATCGGGGTCTAATTTAATATTGGGGTCTAGTCTGGGGTCTAATTTAATATCAGGGTCTAGTCTGGGGTCTAATTTAATATCGGGGTCTAGTCTGGGGTCTCATTTAATATCGGGGTCTAGTCTGGGGTCTCATTTAATATCGGGGTCTAGTCTGGGGTCTAATTTAATATCGGGGTCTAGTCTGGGGTCTAATTTAATATCAGGGTCTAGTCTGGGGTCTAATTTAATATCGGGGTCTAGTCTGGGGTCTAATTTAATTTTGGGGTCTAGTCTAAGGTCTGGAGCAAATTTGGGGTCTGAATTTATTGTGGGGTCTGGTAAAACGTTATATTATTTTTTAGAGGGAGGGGGTAATGTAATAAAGTTCTAGGTGCGCCTGTAAAGGGGGGGGGGGCAGTCTCACGACGCGGCGGTGATGTTCTCCACAAGTCACAGCACAGGTGGGGGCAACGTGCATGGTTAGGTGTAGGGCATGAAGGGGGCAGTCGTGAGCCAACAATTACCCCCCCCCACCCTCCCTGATGACATCACAGCTCGGTGAATTAGGGGGTAATTAAGACCTTCCTGCACTCGGTAAGCTCCACTGCTCAGCTGACCGGTGAAGGGTCCAGGATATTGGCATTTTTATTGAGCGCCTGTCAAGCCTCTCCGTAAAAAGGATCTCAGCTGGAGCTACAACCGATCAATCGCAGCCCCCTCCCCTGGAGATTGTAGAGTAACCCAGTGCTGACTGTGCGGCCGAGATGCCAGAACTTTCCACCTGTCACACCGGATCTGGAAACGTTGGGATGGGAAGCCGCCCGCCCACGCCATGACATATGAAGTAATGCACCGGCCATTAGAGTGTAAGCTCACGTGTCATGAACCCCCTCCCCTCAGAAGACTTACCATAAATGATCGCACCACCACGTCGGGCATCTGCGGCAGCTGGTAATGCAGCAAGGCGGTCGTGGCGTGGTCTGTAACCTGGAACACAGAATAATATCAGGTCACGTGGAGAAATGCGTAAAACAGCCAAAATCAAAGCGTCCCGTCCCCCCCCCCAATTACACACTAGATCACGCCTCATCCCTCTAGGGGAGAACCCAACATTTCTTCGCCCCCCCTCCTCCATCTTCCCACCTTTATAATTCGGAGGCATTTCATCATCTGTATTACGGCCACAAGACTCGGACCCCTAATAGAACCCTATGGTGATCGAAGTCCGGTTCAATTGGGGGGTCCGGGTCCTGCGGCCATATTGTTGAGGCCCCTCTGGTAAGGTGGTTTACACCATCCCCAGAAAACTTGGTGGGGGTCACCCTTTCTTGGGCACCACAGTAACTGCAAGGACGGCCTCGATGCTACATAGGGGGAGACGGGACGGGACAAAAAGTTCCTCATACGAGCGGCGGATCTCACCACGCTAACTGCGGCCTCCTACAAATGCTCCTCACAACCCGATCAGAGTGATCGCCCAGCAGGATCGCCTCCGTTTGGGATGAATGATGAGATACCGGCAGGGAGCGGGCCGGGGAGGAGATGAATTGCGTCTCTGCTTGAGCAGTTTGTGTGATCGGGATCCAGGGAGGAGATAACAGGCGGCGGCAATGTGACACCTTCATGAAAATTATTTGACACATCTAAAAAGCGTAAGCGCCGGGTGTGGTGGAAGGAGAGGCTGCAGGCGACAGCGCTGTCAATCGTACAGGCAGCCTTTATCAGCGCAGACACCGGCGAGAAAAACACGGCGAGATCAGTGATGAACGGGCGAGACGAAGAAGAAGAAAAACATTGAGATGTACGGGGGAGGGGAAGAGCGATGGGTAAAATACAAAGTTACCAGAGACCGGAATAAAAGAGCAGATCGATGAGCGGCGGAATCGGGCATCAAGACGTGCGGCCCCCCCCCCTGTTCTGAATGAGACGGTCGGGGTCTTACATATGGGGATGTCTCTATTACCCTCCTGGGGCATTCCAGATTACAAGTTATGGGCAAAGGATTTTCAATAGGGCCGCCATTACATCTCCCAGCTTTCCTAGAGCTCTGAATGGCAAATCCTTTTATATATGTGGTGACACGTCCCTGTTTTCAGGCAGATGTTCTGTTCAGGAACCTGGGAAAGCAGGGGAGCTGTAATGGTGGCCCTATTGTCACCCAGCTTTCCAGAAAACAGATATAGCTAAGAAATGACTAAATAGACCCCTGTAGGAGCTGCAATGGCGGCAGTAATGATTGTCACCCAGCTTTCCTAGAAGTAGATATAACTAAGGAAGGGCTGAACAGGTCCCCACAATGGTGGCCATACTGGCTATGACCCAGACAAGCTGTAGCTAAGGAAAGTCTGAACTGGTCACCATCTTAGCCACAATGGCAGCCATAATGGTAGTCACCCAACTTTCCCAGAATCAGATCGAACTATTGATTATATGACTAAACCCCTGCGGGAGCTGCAAGGGTGGCCATACTGGCTATCATCCAGCTTTCCCAGAGCCAGATATTACTAAGGAAAGTCTGAACCGGTCACCATGATAGTCCTAATGGCGGCCATACTGATCGTCACCCAGCTTTTCCAAGCAAATTAAGCCTGAACTGACTTCTGAAATGCCGGAGTCAGGTGTGAGCGCTGCTCTGGGGTTATTGACCGCTGCCATGTACGCCGGGCCTGACATGACGGCCATGTGCTCCTCTTCATGTACGGAGGTATCGATCGCCCACAACAAAGGAGAACTGATCACTACAATTTGCTTGTAACATTCTGACCCTATTAGTTTGATATTAGGGTTTCTGGGAAGACGGATGGCGGGCGGCTTTGTGAATGACCGTGAAGTTGTGGCCTCGGTGACCTTGAGGCCGGATCATCAATAGCCGGATCTATGGCCTCATGAATACATTCATGCTCCGGCTCTTTATCTCGCTGAACATTATTGACGAGAATATATTTTCATACATTAGGCGGCTGCATTGTCTTTGCTGCAGAAACTTTCCAGTACCGAACAGGAGGGCATCTAGTGATACCCAGGAGGGGGCAGACGGGCTGGTAAGGGCCACAGGGTGGAGGGCTGGAAGGTCAGGACATCCACCCCGACACTCTTCAAGGAGGAGAAAACTAGGACTCATTACTAGAAACTCTTATAGAAGGTTTATTCTGCGGCTCATCAATGGCCTTACTGAACCTATAGGTCACGAGTGGTCTACCCCAAGATGGCGGCCTCCGCTGGGTGTGGACATACCCTTTAAGTCTTCCCCCCCCTATCAACAACCTTGCAGTATACAAATGTGTACTGAAAAATCTTCTTGTTCTGCTCCTGACCTTTCTTCCTCATGTGGCCGGTCAAGGATACAGCGGCCATTTCTAGCAGCTATTATTTAGTCACAGGGTCACTCGGGCTTCATAGAAATACACAGTCCCTGCTCTCTCCTCCTCTGTAGCTCCTCTTTCATGGAATTCAATGCAATGCATGATCAATGGCAGTCCAGGACTAAAAAGCTTTCTACTACACTAGTCCAAGGTGACAACCCCTAACAGCCACCATTACAGTGCCAATAAGGGTTGTCACCAGCTGGTAACGGACCCTGAATGGCATATAAAACCTCATTGTTATGTAGTCACATGCCGGTTTCCACTCTCGAGTTCAGTGTGTCAGTCTTCACTGCACTCCTTGCATTCTATTTGTGAATCAGGAAGAGCTGGATGAACAGAGCTATAAATCGCATCTGGATAGGAGTGGGCTTACAAACGGAATATAAACAGTAAGATGAGTATGGGGTTACTTTCTGGCGGCGATATAATGCTCTCATCAGCCTCTCGATGGTGTATTCATGGGCACTTTCGGCTTTTGTTTGGCTTCTTTTTGAGGCTCGGCATGCCGCAAGGCTCTGTGTTTACTAGTTGACGGCATCTATTCATCTCCGAGCCGGCTACCTGGAGTTCTGTCACAGGAACGGGCGCACACATCCTATTAAGACGATCGGGGAGGTGGACCGGCCGGACCGCGGGAACGCTCTAAACAGCCTATTTACTGCCGCAGTTTAAATGCCACATTAAGAAAAAACCAGAGCCGGTGGTCAACGGGGAACCTATTCATCCTCCGTAGCGGCGCTGCCCCCTCAAGAGTCAAACTCTCCTTTTATCCGCAGCCCATTGTCCCAGACAATACCCGTCAGATTTAGACTTGGACGACACAAAGGGAAGGCGTGAAGGCAGGGCGCTGCTCCCTGGCATGAAGTTCACCGTCGCCCGGGCGGGTGTGCAGTAACGTGCCGCAGATTAGTATTCAGGACTCTTCTCCGAATCCATACTGCCCCCCTATTTAGGGAAGATACAGCAGAGAAAAACGACACCGCGTACTAATGACCGCTCCGAACAATTCATTTGTGGCTCCCCTCCCCCCATGTCCTCCTTACAGGGCTCCCGGAAGCTGAGATATAGGGGGCTGTTTGCAGGGTCCTCACACTGTATAGCGGCTGGGACATGAACCCTGCGGTCGCCTGGGACTGACTTTCTTCCAGATTACAAAATAATATCTCAAGGGGTCAGAACTCACATTACTCAATAAAGCCGCTATTTTGTTGATCAGGATCGCCCAAAAATCCCACAGCGCCACCCTCCATGTCAGAGACAGCACAGGGGCGGGTAAAACAGCTGTACAATGTAACGACCCCGCAAGCAGCTCCTCATCCTCAAGAATGTGACCCTATTTCATTCATTGGATATTTTAAGCCCCACCCATTCACACCAGGAACGCCCCATTTTGGGCCTTATTTGCATAAGCCCCACCCTTTTAATGTACGTTCCGTAGGGACGATCCCATAAAAAAAACTAGACAGCTGGGAGATTTAAAGGAGAACTCCAATCATCCCTAACCTTACACCGACGACCCTGATGTGGGATGCAATGATGATCAGAGTGGAAGCCGATCAAATCGAGACGTTCAAACATCTTTAATGCTCTCCTTTAAAACATGAAGTCCCGCTCTGGGCGGAGCTTAGTGGTCACATGACTATGGGTGGAGTCTGACACATTTGCTCGAGCCACAACTTGCTACAATGTAGAAGCCATAGTGTGACCGTAACGAGAGAACAGACAGGTCTAACACTGCAGGGAGGAAAGGATTCTTCATTGTTACTGGAGCTTTGTCCTTCCGGACCGCAGAAAAGCTGGGTGACTACTCCGGTGGGCGCCATGTTGGTCGTTAACATTTTTTTTTTTTTTTTTTACTACGACTCTTGGGATTTCTTTCGGGGAGGGCATTGAGAGCCGTGTTTCGTGACTTTATAAGTTCAGTATGAAAATGATTTCATCCGCGGTACGAGATTCTCCAGACGGCGCCTTCAGGAGGGGGGGGGGGGGGGGAGACGACTGCTGAGCTTCTACCCCTGTTGTGAATGATTTCAATGTCTGGGCAGTCCACAAGTAAAATGATCCTGAGCGTGCGGTGGATTGTGGAGCGCGGCGCTCGCAGACCCCTCCGGCGAGGCTGGCCCTTCATAAACCAACCTAATAAAGCCGTTCTGCTGACGTTGCGTTTATTGGGGAGGAAACAGGCGGGAGGAATTCATTCTGGCTTTATCAGGAGACAACAGGTGGGGTGGGGGGGGGTCTTCCAAATCTCCGAGCCTCAGGAAGACGCTCCATCGGCCAGGCTCGTCATGTTGTCCACTGAGTATCGGTTTGGTTGCAGGAGCGAAGCACAGGAGGATCTTAAAGGTTCATTCAGAAAGTGTCCGTACACGTAGCGGCAACACCACCAGTAATGGAGACCATATTGGTTGTCACCCAAGAATTATATACTTGAGAGCTGCATACACACAATTCTACAGCTTCAGAGCTGAAATCTCCCAGCATCCCCTGCTTGTTCAGTGTCTGCACAGAGCTTGCTCTGGTGATTTGCATGCTGGGAAGTGTCAGCTTTACACCAGGCACTGGATAGTCATGTGTGATGTGCAAAATGCTGACTGCTCCCTGTATTCTAGAAGCTCAGCTGTTAGGGGGGGGGGGGGGGTTTATGCTCACAGGCTTGCTGACTGTTTCCAATAGCAAAAAATCTCTAGGATTCTACATTATATTGCAAGTTCTGTGCTGGAAAAAAATCAGATCAGATTATATGGATTATCAAACGCCAGATTAAAGGACTTTTATGTAGCGTTATAGCGTGAAATGTTGTTAAATGTGGAATTTGGAAGTTGTTGCGGGCGGGCAGGGTGCGGGCGGGCAGCGTGTGGTCAGGGCCGATGTGCTGCTCTTACCTTCTGGAAGACTTGATAGATGGACTTTGACCAGATGTCCAGCTGAAAGAAGTAAATAAAATAATAAAATGTTAGTCCCTGATTCGGAGTCCTGCACCATTATAACACTATAATGCAGTAACCGCCCACCACGCCGAGTCCCTTCCAGTAACCCGGTGTATTGGACCATTGGAACTCTATGAGAGGTCATTAAATCCAGCATTGACGAGGAATTTACATATTTACCAGGTGCATGAATTATTAAGAGGACTGAAGATGAAGGACGGGACTGCGGCTCTTCGTTTCATTAGCGCCTGCGGACGGGGCAATGTCCTTGGCGAAATCAAGGTTTAAATGAAGAAACCCCAGTACAAGGAGACCTGCACCCCCCCCGAATCCTCGTATAGCCCGTCATGGGGAGCGGCAGAGATCACCCTCCAGCTTCTCCGCAACACTGGCACCAACCACAGGAAAGCAGTCCAGGTACCGAGATATAGCACCCTGTATACCGCACCCGTGCCCCGACCACCCCCAGTCATTACAGAGGCCGCCAGGTACGCAGAATCACAATATACAGGATGTTATATACGCTGCCCTCCTGATCCTATATACGCTGCCCTCCTGATGCTATATACGCGCTGCCCTCCTGATCCTATATACGCTGCCCTCCTGATGCTATATACGCGCTGCCCTCCTGATCCTATATACGCTCCCGTCCTGATGCTATATACGCGCTCCCGTCCTGATGCTATATACGCGCTGCCCTCCTGATGCTATATACGCGCTGCCCTCCTGATGCTATATACGCGCTGCCCTCCTGATCCTATATACGCGCTGCCCTCCTGATGCTATATACGCGCTGCCCTCCTGATGCTATATACGCGCTGCCCTCCTGATGCTATATACGCGCTGCCCTCCTGATGCTATATACGCGCTGCCCTCCTGATGCTATATACGCGCTGCCCTCCTGATGCTATATACGCGCTGCCCTCCTGATGCTATATACGCGCTGCCCTCCTGATCCTATATACGCTGCCCTCCTGATCCTATATACGCGCTGCCCTCCTGATGCTATATACGCGCTGCCGTCCTGATGCTATATACGCGCTGCCCTCCTGATGCTATATACGCGCTGCCGTCCTGATGCTATATACGCTGCCGTCCTGATGCTACATACGCGCTGCCCTCCTGATGCTACATACGCGCTGCCGTCCTGATGCTATATACGCGCTGCCCTCCTGATGCTACATACGCGCTGCCCTCCTGATGCTACATACGCGCTGCCCTCCTGATGCTACATACGCGCTGCCCTCCTGATGCTACATACGCGCTGCCCTCCTGATGCTACATACGCGCTGCCCTCCTGATGCTACATACGCGCTGCCCCTCCTGATCCTATATACGCTCCCGTCCTGATGCTATATACGCGCTGCCCTCCTGATGCTATATACGCGCTGCCCTCCTGATGCTATATACGCGCTGCCCTCCTGATGCTATATACGCGCTGCCCTCCTGATGCTATATACGCGCTGCCCTCCTGATGCTATATACGCGCTGCCGTCCTGATGCTATATACGCGCTGCCCTCCTGATGCTACATACGCGCTGCCCTCCTGATGCTACATACGCGCTGCCCTCCTGATGCTACATACGCGCTGCCCTCCTGATGCTATATACGCGCTGCCGTCCTGATGCTACATACGCGCTGCCCTCCTGATGCTACATACGCGCTGCCCTCCTGATCCTATATACGCTCCCGTCCTGATGCTATATACGCGCTCCCGTCCTGATGCTATATACGCGCTGCCCTCCTGATGCTATATACGCGCTGCCCTCCTGATGCTATATACGCGCTGCCCTCCTGATGCTATACGCGCTGCCCTCCTGATGCTATATACACGCTGCCGTCCTGATGCTATATACGCGCTGCCCTCCTGATGCTATATACGCGCTGCCGTCCTGATGCTATATACGCTGCCCTCCTGATGCTACATACGCGCTGCCCTCCTGATGCTATATACGCGCTGCCGTCCTGATGCTATATACGCGCTGCCGTCCTGATGCTATATACGCGCTGCCGTCCTGATGCTATATACGCGCTCCCGTCCTGATGCTACATACGCGCTGCCGTCCTGATGCTATATACGCGCTGCCCTCCTGATCCTATATACGCTCCCGTCCTGATGCTATATACGCGCTCCCGTCCTGATGCTATATACGCGCTCCCGTACTGATGCTATATACGCGCTGCCCTCCTGATGCTATATACGCGCTGCCCTCCTGATGCTATACGCGCTGCCCTCCTGATGCTATATACACTCTGCCGTCCTGATGCTATATACGCGCTGCCCTCCTGATGCTATATACGCGCTGCCGTCCTGATGCTACATACGCGCTGCCCTCCTGATGCTATATACGCGCTGCCGTCCTGATGCTATATACGCGCTGCCGTCCTGATGCTATATACGCGCTGCCCTCCTGATCCTATATACGCTCCCGTCCTGATGCTATATACGCGCTCCCGTCCTGATGCTATATACGCGCTCCCGTCCTGATGCTATATACGCGCTGCCGTCCTGATCCTATATACGCTCCCGTCCTGATGCTATATACGCGCTCCCGTCCTGATGCTATATACGCGCTCCCGTCCTGATGCTATATACGCGCTGCCCTCCTGATGCTATATACGCTGCCGTCCTGATGTTACATACGCGCTGCCCTCCTGATGCTATATACACACGCTGCCCTCCTGATGCTATATACGCTGCCCTCCTGATGCTATATACGCTGCCCTCCTGATGCTATATACGCGCTGCCGTCCTGATGCTATATATACACGCTCCCGTCCTGATGCTATATACGCGCTGCCGTCCTGATGCTATATACGCGCTGCCCTCCTGATGCTATATACGCGCTGCCGTCCTGATGCTATATACACGCTGCCGTCCTGATGCTATATATACACGCTCCCGTCCTGATGCTATATACGCGCTGCCCTCCTGATGCTATATACGCGCTGCCCTCCTGATGCTATATACGCGCTGCCGTCCTGATGCTATATACGCGCTGCCGTCCTGATGCTATATACGCGCTGCCGTCCTGATGCTATATACGCGCTGCCGTCCTGATGCTATATACACACACGCTGCCCTCCTGATGCTATATACGCGCTGCCGTCCTGATGCTATATACGCGCTGCCCTCCTGATGCTATATACGCGCTGCCCTCCTGATGCTATATACGCGCTGCCGTCCTGATGCTATATACGCGCTGCCGTCCTGATGCTATATACGCGCTGCCGTCCTGATGCTATATACGCGCTGCCGTCCTGATGCTATATACACACACGCTGCCCTCCTGATGCTATATACGCGCTGCCGTCCTGATGCTATATACGCGCTGCCGTCCTGATGCTATATACGCGCTGCCGTCCTGATGCTATATACGCGCTGCCGTCCTGATGCTATATACGCGCTGCCGTCCTGATGCTATATACGCGCTGCCGTCCTGATGCTATATACGCGCTGCCGTCCTGATGCTATATACGCGCTGCCGTCCTGATGCTATATACGCGCTGCCGTCCTGATGCTATATACGCGCTGCCGTCCTGATGCTATATACGCGCTGCCGTCCTGATGCTATATACGCGCTGCCGTCCTGATGCTATATACACGCTGCCGTCCTGATGCTATATACACGCTGCCGTCCTGATGCTATATACACGCTGCCGTCCTGATGCTATATACACGCTGCCGTCCTGATGCTATATACGCGCTGCCCTCCTGATGCTATATACACGCTCCCGTCCTGATGTTATATACGCGCTGCCGTCCTGATGTTATATATACGCTGCCGTCCTGATGTTATATATACGCTGCCGTCCTGATGCTATATACGCGCTGCCGTCCTGATGTTATATACACGCTCCCGTCCTGATGCTATATACACGCTGCCGTCCTGATGCTATATACACGCTGCCCTCCTGATGCTATATACACGCTGCCCTCCTGATGCTATATACACGCTGCCCTCCTGATGTTATATACACACACGCTGCCGTTCTGACGCCATATAAACACTTACGGATGGTTTCTTTGGGGGCAGACTCGCAGCTTTGAGCGCCATATTACAGATCTCATCACTTACTTTACTATCTGACCGGTTACTTTTTCGCACTCCGCGGTTTCTACGCCGATACCAGAATCACTGGAGCGACATTCCCGCCCTGGTTGGAGGTTTTGTGGAATTTCGCAGAATCCCGGAATTCCATTTCCAATCGACATATTTTTTTCTATCTACAACATGAACCGAAGTCCACCCCCAGATGAGACATAACCCCCCTCCCCCACCCGCTCGGACCCTCCGTCCTCCTCCTATTTACTAGCGTTGCGGGACAGGACGCCGTTTTCTGAAGGTCGTGCGAATGATTTCAAAGTCGATAAACGAATCCCAACCTTCCTTGCATCTCATATCAAACGGGGACGGTGCCAGCCCCTATTATAGAAATCAGATTGCGTCCCCTCCCTGCCGGAGCGCCCCCTCCCCGACGAGTTCTACGCCGGTCTTTGAAGTGGTGGGGAAGCAGGGATCAGAGATTACCCCAGAGACGGCTCCGGTGATCTTTGAAGCTCGGCTTTGATAGCTTTGTGCTTCTCACTTGCTGAGGTTGGGATGATGTGAGCGGCCGCTGACGTGCGGTAATTAATGAAGCCGTAGTCAGAACAGACGCCGCTGCTCAACAAGACCATTCAATGAAGACGCTTATCTGCTACACAGACGAGAACATGAACTACAGAGCCCAGGAGGGAGCGCAGGGGCACCCGGGGGTGGAGTGGCCCCGAAAAATGCCCTGAAATAACCTCACTGTGCATTAGAAAGGCGGCAATCTAAGCGATCCGGGGGCGCTACACCGGACGTGACCCCCACGCAGGGCGGCACTCACAGTCTGATCATTTAAAGGAACAGTTCACATTATTAAGTTATTCAGGGAAAGCTGGGTGACCACCAATACGGCTGTCATTAGGGCTCCCACCGTGGTGATCACTCAGCTTTTCCAAACTCCTACAAGGTAAAACAGGGATATATCCCGTGCACTAAATTGACGCATAGCCAAATAGATTCTTCAATCAGGACTCTGGGAAAGCTGGGTGACCACTCATATGGCCGCCATTATTGCTCTCACATTGGTGATCACTCAGCTTTTCCAAACTCCTACGAAGTAAAAAAAAAAAAAAAAAAAGTAATACACCCCGTGCACTAAACGGAAGCATAGACTTATAGATTTTCCATTCCGGACTCTCAGAAAGCTGGGTGACCATTAAAGCCGCCATTACAGCTCTCATTGCGGCGATCACTCAGCTTTCCCAGATTCCTAAAAGGTAAAAAAAAATTAATACATCCAGTTCACTAAACTGATGCATAGTCAAATAGATTCTTCATTCAGGACTCTGGGAAAGCTGGGTGACCCCAACATGATCGCCATAACAGCTCACACAGCTTTTCTGGACTGCCGAAAGGCAAATCAGCCCAGTTATGCTGTAAAACTAGCCCTGTGTGGCTGCAGATCTGAAGTCTGGCCCCGTCCGGGGGGCTTCGCCCACCTGTAATTCTCTGCAGGTGTTTATATCTTATTTCTGGAGGTCGGACGCACTTGGCAACATCTTCGGCCAATCAAAATCCCCATGAATACGGCCGCCTTAAAGGGAACCGCTGTCTAATTATTAAAAAAAATAAAAAAAAAATCTGATTGATAAAGCAAAGGGAGCCCTCCAGCCCTCCCGGCCCCTTCTAGATGCGGGACAATCTCCATGAGGCAAAGTATCCATAGCAACCAGACGTCTCTGATGTTCAAACTGTGACAATGTTGCCATTCGCGCCCCCCCCCCGCTTTATTAATCAGATTTTTCTGAAAACTCAATACAGCCCCTTATTTCTGCCGCCGAGGGGCCACCTGCCCCCCCCCTTGTATAAAACAGACCGTCACGTCGTATATTTCTGCGGGATTGATCATCTATGCGCGTAGCTCGGCACCGCGGCGGTAAAACACCTGCATACTAACGATCTCCTCTCCCGCGCCCTCTGCTCGTTAGGCCGTGGCCTTTGGGTGAGAAGAGCGTTGTATGAGCTGTAATCAGCCAGGGAGCCCGATTCCCATATTAATGTCCGCGCAAAAAAAAACGAGCGGCGTGGACAGGATGGGTTTAGCGCTATGCCAATCAACTCTTTAACCCTTCCTGCTACAGCAAATTCGAATGCCTGGGAAATTCCCCGCGACCGCTGGCGTCACTCACGGATAACCGGCTGCTACTTTGTCGTTTCCAGCGCCTCGGATAAGCGCAGAGCGGCCGCCGGCACGTAAGGGGTTAAGGCGAAAAGACAATTATATGAGCACAGTCGGCTGTGAAAAGCAAATTAATTTGTTAGCTGTTCCGATGTTGCCGTGGACAAGGACGACTTTTTTTTTTTTTTCCGTATTAAACATATTCATCTGTTCCCGTCTGCCCTTTTTTGCTCGTCAATGAATTTAGGAAACAAATATCCCCGGAGTAACCCCCGATGTGCCAATTACGAGCGCGGCGGGAGAGACGGGAGCAAGGAGGGTGCCGGCTTGTTACTCGCAGCTCTGTAAATATCACCAGCGCCTTGGCCAGGGCTGCGGCTCGCCGTGACCTCTCCATCGAGCAACTGTTAATGCCAACCGAGCCCGGAGACTGGCAGAAGGCCGGGCCAGACAGGATTGCATCGCGTCTTAAGTCTTTTCTCATTTGCGCTGGTTAAAGTGACACTAGACCCGCGGTCCATTCCGCCTTGCAAGCTTCTGCTCTCTGTTTTCAGCCACTGTAACAGTTCTATTCTAGAACGGATAGATCTTAAGATCCATTTACATAGGGCTGCCATGTGACCAACCGGTCCCCAAAGACCCCTCAGCCACATAAAAACGTGGTCGGGGGTCCTTGGGCAGATTTAATATTATCTTTAGACTAGGCCTCTGCATACGTGTCAATTATATTAGCCGCTCGTTGCACTTTTGAAAATCCGGCGACTTTAGGTGTACCGGCCCTTTAAGAGAATCACATGATCTCACCTTGCCGTCTTCCGTGTAGACGTTTTCGTTGTAGCCTTTCACAATGGTGCGGTCGATGAAGAGACTGCGCATCACCACGATCACTTTCAATACTTTACCCAGAGTCACCTGCAATGAGAGGAGGGGGTTAATACTTTTTGTAGCGAAATGAGTAACTTGAATAACGGCTGAAACTTTCTGCAGCTTTCTAATGTACAGCGCGTGTGACAATTCTTTACCATTTGCAATACTGCTGCTTGCGGTCAGTGAATGGGGACATGAAAACCTGTCCTGACCGAATACTACTCACAGCAGAGGGTTTGTTGCAATTGTCTGAGCTTAACGGAGCAGCTGGATAAAATCTCTCTGGTCTTGCTTGTTTGTTACAATGTACCAGTGCAGGTAACGTATCGGTCTGGAGTTCAGTACAAGGTTTTCTGGTGTCTATAGGAGAAAATCTTTATCTTCTCTTCGAGTCTGGCATTTTGGGGACAAACAAGTGGAGATGGTCTCGGGCAGATAAATCAGTGGGTGAAGCGTCGCTGCTTGGCATCCAGGTCTATGGGATTGGCAGAGGGATAAAGGACTTTTTTTTTTTATCCTATAAGACGGATGCAGTGAGCCGGCTGGAACGCCAACATGTTTCTTCCACTTGTGGTGCTGCCTGACCAAGTGGACTGTGTTGCTGTGCCAGTGCAGACGGGCAAGGTCTGCTTCGGGTCACTAGCTGCGTGAATGCCCGCTGAACAGAGCTGGCACTGTGTGCGCCCAGATGGCAGACGGAACGGCTCACTCCGTGCAGCTAAACTGGTCTTGAAAACGATTAGGGATTCATTTAGTAACCCCAACGTAATGTGTAGACCTGCCAGGATAAAAGATGGCTGGCACAGCTATGTGCCCAGTGACAGGCGCCATCTAGTTCTACCCACCATTACATGCAGAGATCTACAGATATATGAGATTATATCAGGTATCGCCAACGCTTCATCTGTTAGGTGCGACAACCGTTTTCAGAAAGATGGACAGGATGTTGTCACAGCCCCGCCCCTTTTACTAGAATCCCACGCTTGTTTATGGTCCAGATCTGTAACAGTGTATCAGGATTAGAATGTGTCAGTAATGGGGTATCCGGACCCTAATCATTCAGCTGTGTATGTGTCCGCTGGGACCCACCGCATATATAGTATGGAAAGAGTCCGCACTGGCATGGAAACGCTCCGCTCCTCTCTGACTTTCCCCTCCCGGCTCCAATAGATATAATGGGGGATACGGGACCCCTAATCTAGTCCCAGCGGCCGGACCCCCACCCCTCAAACATTCATAGGACAGGCCATCAATTATTACATCAGCAGAACATAGGACTAGTATGAGCAAAAACCTCCAGACCGCACCCCGGTTTCTGATTGCAGCGCGACCGTACGTCACCGGCTCGGTGTGCCCTCACACTTACCACCTAACACTTTTTCTCACTTCTAAATGAGTTGCAAATCATTCAGTCACGGAAATCAGCTGAGATATTTATGGCAATCTGAACAAGCAGAGCTGCAGTATAAAGCATGGTGGACAGAACAGTAATATAAGCCTCTGATGAGACAGGTGGTATACTTCAGATTCCTACAGGCGATGCCGGAGTCACGGATCGTAGCCAACCCAGGCAGAAATGGCTGATAACACAGAACAATAGCTTGCATTTTAACTGAACCACATATGTAGAGAAGATCACCCGCAGGCTTGGCCCCTGGCCATATTATTAAGGGCACAGTTGGCATTAGAGCTGCTGAGTGTAGGACAATATTTCGGATCCTGCAGGAGCGCCCACAATACCCATCACTCCTTCCCGCTCCCTTATAATTCCCAATGCAGTGAGGGCATTGCAGGTGGCACAGGCACGTCTCCCCATCAGGACAGCTAATGAAGTGTGGCACGGCGTTGGCAGCGGAGGGGAAGAAGTGACAGATCGACATTTTTTTAAAGCCCCAGACAGAAGATCTGTGCAAGAAGAAAAACTTTCTCAACTGGTCACAAGAGGGAACATGAAATATAGATGCGCCCAAACCTTTCCTCCGCCCACAGCTTATTTAGCGAAATCCCCAAACAATTTCCTGCCCGATGCCCTGGTACAAGCTGCGGGTCACCAAACAATTATATCTCCCGTGTCCTACCAGTCCTTGAAGGTCAAGGAGCCTCAGAAGACAGACTAGAAGAAAACTGGGAAGAGGGGGTGTCAAGGCTAGGATCAATACGGGGCCCCTGGTCATGCCAACCCCCTTATCCACTTGGGGCACTAATCCTAAAACTTGCTGTCCACCCCCCTTTCCATGACCCTTTGGTCCATTCCCCGGTACTTTTGGTCCATTCCCCAGGGCCAGGATCGAACCATCTTCTAGAAACGGGGGGAGCGACAATCCTAGACTTTCTCCAGGGGTTCGATGGCTGACTCTAGGGTAAATACCCCATTGCTGTGTTGGCATTACAAGCGTTGGCACCTTCTTGGGCTCTAATTGTATTTGAGAGATTAACAGAATCCGGGAAAAAAACGCTGCAAAATCGGCTTTATCCGACACGGGGGAGGGATGTTCAGGGAGGGGAATTGGGAGGAGGAATGAGGATTTGGAGTTAGCTGAATCTGCAGGTTTACGTTGATTTATAGCATTCATGCAAATGATCTGTCCATGAGACATTGATTTGTGGCGTGTGTCAGTGTATACTGCAGTTCTAGCATTCTATTCAAAAACCAGGATGAGCAGCTCTACGGCTTCCGCTTAGATGTCAGGATTCGCTGCTTTCCAGGACACTAAACATCCCTTGAATCTTGTTCTTACGTCCATTTATCTCCTCCCTGCTGCTGAATGGCATCCGGTGGGATGAGCGGTGGTTTGTCATGGGTTAAATAGTCAAGGAAACTTGATGCCAGCAGAAAATGAGGAAGCCCTGACAATACCGGGGGGACGGTCCCTGTAGGACTGCACTGTACTCATTATATTGTTTTACTACAAAGCTATGAATTTCAAGCACTCGGATCCTTGGGGGGAAAGCTCTAAATCCCTATTAATAAGGAAACAAGGCTCCCGCTGCCTGGATCTCACCTGGAAGTCGATGCGGCTGCCGCTCACCTCGCCGCATTGTCAGTCATCGCCATCCACCGAAACATCACAGCCGTAGATTTAATGAATGCAATTAAGAAATTTTTTTCCTAAAACTCCCAAAAAAAATCCCCGGTAAATTAAGTCCTTGAACCGTCCTCAGCAGAAGGGTCTTCATTATGTCTGCTCCGGGGGTGCCAACCAACATGGCGGCACTGGCAGCGGTGGTCACCCGGCAATCACCGACTAGTTGGGCAGCAGAACAGGAGATACAACCCAAAGGCCACTCTACATCCTACAGTATATGGGCACTCACACTCAGGCCCATGCCAATCAGCCCTCTAGGGTCACTCTCACAACTAGGGACAATTCTTCATCAGGTGGAAGCACTCTGCCCTTTGGTCCAGTGATGGGCACCATATCCCTGCCTAAGGTCCAAAGAGGGTGCTCTACTTTCTATCAGGGAAGGAGTGCCCGCTGCCCTACGGCACGGGGTCACACTTTCCTCCATCATCAATGCTACCCTTTCCTTTATCCTTCTGGGTGGGCACTTATCACTTTAGACCAGCAGTGGGTGCGGTGTCCTGCCCTAAGGTCCAGATGGGGTACTCTACCTTCAGTTTGGGAAAAGTGGGTACTCTGTATTGGGGGTCAGGCTGCCCTTCAGAACATGGACTATTTTTCATTCATCCTTCAGTATGGGGGAGGGTGATCTTCTCTTTGGTCCAGTGGTGGGCTCCCTGTCCCCACCTAGAGTCCAAAGGGGGTGCTCTACTTTCTGTTGGTAAAAGGAGTGGCCGCTGCCATTTGGCATGGGGGTCACACTGCCATTCAGCAAAAGTGCTATGCTTTCCTTTATTCTTAAATATGGAGGGGCACCCATCCCCTCTAGTCCAGCAGTGGGTGCGGTGTCCTGCCCTAAGGTCTAGAGGGGGCACTCTACATTCTATTTGAGAAGAGGGGGTGCTCGGTCCTCCAGTATTGGAGGTCACACTGCCCTTCACCACATGGACCATATTTCCTTTATCCTTCAGTACGGATGGGCGATCTTCACTTTGGTCCAGTGGTGGGCACCCTGTCCTCACCAAGGGTCCAAATGGGCAACTCTACTTTCAGTCAGGGAAGGGGTGCCCTCCACTATGGGGGTCACAATGCCCTTTAACTACCACTCTTTCCTTTATTCTTCATTACAGGGGGCACCTTTCCCTTTGGTTCCGCATCAGGAGCTCTGTACTGCCCTAAGGTCCAGAAAGGGCACTCTACTTTCATTTTGGGAAGATGTGGGTATCTCTGCCCTCTGGTAGGGAGTCATGTGGTCATACAGTACACTTTTTATCCTACACTGGGTCACTCTTCCATTTGGTCTAGCGGTGAGCGCTCTGTGCTGCCCAATGGTTCAGTTCGGGAGAGGAGACCCCCCCCCCAACTCCTCAGTAGAGGTCCAGCAGCCGTTCAGAATTAGGGCCACTTTTTCCATCATCCTTCACTACAGGGGGCGCTCTACTCACGTTTTTTACAATCATAACAAAAAGTAATACATGTGAAAATCCTATTGCAAGGCAACAATTCAGCTTCTAGAGGGCACCCCTCGGTGGGCGCCCATTATGTATGCAGGTGGATAGTACGTGCGGTTTGACCTTATCAGACGTACCCACTGTGTGCACGAGCCTGTTGTGTGCGATTACCGCCATCCCCACAATGTCAAACAAGGACAGTCAGCACTTTTGTCAGATGAGACAGAACAAGGGGAGCGCGCTACACAAACTACAGCGGGATCGAAGGAGCATTCACAGCCCTAGGAGGAACTTTGAAGTGAAGGAAATGTGAGGTGCTGAAATATTAATTAAGTGCACATTACAATACAACTCTTCAGAACCGGGGAGAGCGCGGCGCGGCTCGCGGAACTTTTAAGGAAGTGGAAATGGCTCGAAATTCCTCCTGGTCGCTAAACGGCCTAATTATTTCCCAAACACCTCTCGTCTGACAAGGAATTATCCCAGAAAAGTTTGCTGACTGGCTCTGGGGCTTGCGTTCTCCTTAAACTTTGGCGACATCGCCGTTCCCGAGGGAGAGAATTGTGATGGCGGCTATGAATATACATTTGGTTACATCAGTCTCCGTAATGAGGACCAAGCAGTTGTCTCTAATTTACACTGATCACAACGGAGATGCCGAAGACTGACGCCTGGACCAAGCAGACCTGCCTGCTGCTCCTCAACAGCCCATCCATTCAATTCCACCTTAAAGGGGAGATCCACTTTAAATTATCTTGAGAAACGGAGATCCGATAAACAAAACCACTATTGATTTAAAGATCCACGGGGTTGCAGTGCTGGATAACACAGCCAAGCTCCTGTAGCCGGTCTGTGTGGTTCCTCTATAAAGAATCTTAAAAATCTATTCCACCTTAAATGGGAGCTCCACCTTTAGTTAACATCTGATGTAGAGATCTGGGACTTCCGTAGATATTTAAAACAAAGGGGTTACAGCTTCCGAGAAACAATGGACAGGCCAGAATTGGGTTCTTTATGGAACACCCAGCAAAAAAGAATAAAAAAAAAATAAACAATCCACCTTAAGAGGCGAGTTCCACCTTAAAAAACCTAAAATTTGGATTTTGAGCTCCACATCAAGATTGAGATTAGCCAAGCAATTGGAACAGAGAAGATGCCACAGCACAGTTTCCATACACCATGAATAGCGCACACATTTACACAGCTATGGTGCGTCTATTTCGGTAATTGCGCCCATTAGTAGTAGTCACCCAGCATCCGTTACCCAAGTGCAAGATGAAGATAGGCCTCCACTTGCTTAGCTGGAGCCCTGAGCACTAAAATGAGCTTTAAAATGCAAATAAGTGACCCCAAAAGACACAAGAAAAATGGCCACCAATATTACACCCCGTCCACGTTTTATGGGCGCAGCAGTCCCATCTCTAGACGACCTTGACCGGACTGACGCACCAAGAAAGTCAAAGTCAAACTGAGGAACGCAGCGCAACCCAAACCAAACCACTTGTGGCCCTCCAGCTGTTGTGAAACTACAACTTCCATCATGCCCCCACCGCAGCCGGCCATCAGGGTATGTTGGGAGTTGTAACTCCACAACTGCCAAGAACAAGGTGAGGAGTAAATACTGGAATGAAAGCCAAGAGTGTGTAATTAACTATGTGCGGTCGTACACGGCCTTCAGCTTGAGCCGCATTAATGGTGACAGCCTCCCGCGCGCAGAGGAGAAACTTTCCCAGTTACGTCTTCAACTTGTTCTGTCGATAGCCGGTTAGACAACCCTTTGCTTTTTAATATTTCGCCTGTAAGACGTGAGCCGGCTCGACCTTGATGTGGAAAATTTTAATTCAAATCAATACGTGTGCAAGGTCATTTTAAAATTCAATTAATATGAATGGAAATGTATGCCGCGCCATTCCTGCAGGAGAGACAGGGGAACGCGCCAAACTTATTTATTTTATGTTGGTTTATTAATTTTTCTCCGTAACAGGTGAAGACACATATATGAGAACAGCATCAGCTGCAAGGAAAATAATAAAAAGGAATAATTCTGAAGCTATTGTTACATAAAGGGCAGAACTTATAATTCATAAGAATATCTGGAAAATAAGAGTACTATAATACTGCCCCCTATATACAAGACTATAACTACTATAATACTGCCCCTATATACAAGACTATAACTACTATAATACTGCTACTATATACAAGAATATAACTACTATAATACTGCCCCTATATACAAGAATATAACTACTATAATACTGCTCCCTATATACAAGAATATAACTACTATAATACTGCCCCCTATATACAAGACTATAACTACTATAATACTGCCCCCTATATACAAGAATATAACTACTATAATACTGCTACTATATACAAGAATATAACTACTATAATACTGCCCCTATATACAAGAATATAACTACTATAATACTGCTACTATATACAAGAATATAACTACTATAATACTGCCCCTATATACAAGAATATAACTACTATAATACTGCCCCTATATACAAGAATATAACTACTATAATACTGCCCCTATATACAAGAATATAACCACTATAATACTGCCCCCTATATACAAGAATATAACTACTATAATACTGCTCCTATATACAAGAATATAACTACTATAATACTGCCTCTATATACAAGAATATAACTACTATAATACTGCCCCCTATATACAAGAATATAACTACTATAATACTGCCTCTATATACAAGAATATAACTACTATAATACTGCCCCCTATATACAAGAATATAACTACTATAATACTGCTCCCTATATACAAGAATATAACTACTATAATACTGCTCCTATATACAAGAATATAACTACTATAATACTGCCCCATATACAAGAATATAACTACTATAATACTGCTCCTATATACAAGAATATAACTACTATAATACTGCCCCTATATACAAGAATATAACTACTATAATACTGCTCCTATATACAAGAATATAACTACTATAATACTGCTCCCTATATACAAGAATATAACTACTATAATACTGCTACTATATACAAGAATATAACTACTATAATACTGCCCCTATATACAAGAATATAACTACTATAATACTGCTCCTATATACAAGAATATAACTACTATAATAATGCTCCTATATACAAGAATATAACTACTATAATACTGCTCCTATATACAAGAATATAACTACTATAATACTGCTCCTATATACAAGAATATAACTACTATAATACTGCCCCTATATACAAGAATATAACTACTATAATACTGCTCCTATATACAAGAATATAACTACTATAATACTGCTCCCTATATACAAGAATATAACTACTATAATACTGCTCCTATATACAAGAATATAACTACTATAATACTGCCCCCTATATACAAGACTATAACTACTATAATACTGCCCCTATATACAAGACTATAACTACTATAATACTGCCCCCTATATACAAGACTATAACTACTATAATACTGCCCCCTATATACAAGAATATAACTACTATAATACTGCTGCTATATACAAGAATATAACTACTATAATACTGCCCCCTATATACAAGAATATAACTACTATAATACTGCACCCTATATACAAGAATATAACTACTATAATACTGCCCCCTATATACAAGACTATAACTACTATAATACTGCCCCTATATACAAGACTATAACTACTATAATACTGCCCCCTATATACAAGAATATAACTACTATAATACTGTGCCCTATGTACAAGAATATAACTACTATAATACTGCCCCTATATACAAGAATATAACTACTATAATACTGCTCCTATATACAAGAATATAACTACTATAATACTGCCCCTATATACAAGAATATAACTACTATAATACTGCCCCTATATACAAGAATAGAACTACTATAATACTGTGCCCTATGTACAAGAATATAACTACTATAATACTGTCCCCTATATACAAGAATATAACTACTATAATACTGTGCCCCATGTACAAGAATATAACTACTATAATACTGCCCCCTATATACAAGACTATAACTACTATAATACTGCCCCTATATACAAGAATATAACTACTATAATACTGTGCCCTATGTACAAGAATATAACTACTATAATACTGTCCCCTATATACAAGAATATAACTACTATAATACTGTGCCCTAAGTACAAGAATATAACTACTATAATACTGCCCCTATATACAAGAATATAACTACTATAATACTGTGCCCTATGTACAAGAATATAACTACTATAATACTGTCCCCTATATACAAGAATATAACTACTATAATACTGCCTCCTATATACAGGAATATAACTACTATAATACTGCCCCTATATACAAGAATATAACTACTATAATACTGCTCCTATATACAAGAATATAACTACTATAATACTGCCCCTATATACAAGAATATAACCACTATAATACTGCTCCTATATACAAGAATATAACTACTATAATACTACCCCTATGTACAAGAATATAACTACTATAATACTGTCCCCTATATACAAGACTATAACTACTATAATACTGCTCCTATATACAAGAATATAACTACTATAATAATGCTCCTATATACAAGAATATAACTACTATAATACTGCCCCTATATACAAGAATATAACTACTATAATACTGTGCCCTATGTACAAGACTATAACTACTATAATACTGCCCCTATATACAAGACTATAACTACTATAATACTGCCCCCTATATACAAGAATATAACTACTATAATACTGTCCCCTATATACAAGACTATAACTACTATAATACTGCCCCTATATACAAGAATATAACTACTATATACTGCCCCCTATATACAAGAATATAACTACTATAATACTGCCTCCTATATACAAGAATATAACTACTATAATACTGCCTCCTATATACAAGAATATAACTACTATAATACTGCCCCCTATATACAAGACTATAACTACT
The DNA here is from genome assembly GCF_050947455.1 of Rhinoderma darwinii. Lineage (NCBI taxonomy): Eukaryota > Metazoa > Chordata > Amphibia > Anura > Rhinodermatidae > Rhinoderma > Rhinoderma darwinii. Next base: position 4,079,651 of record NC_134694.1, read on the forward strand.
ATAATACTGCCCCTATATACAAGACTATAACTACTATAATACTGCCCCCTATATACAAGAATATAACTTCTATAATACTGTCCCCTATATACAAGACTATAACTACTATAATACTGCCCCCTATATATACAAGAATATAACTACTATAATACTGCCCCCTATATACAAGAATATAACTACTATAATACTGCCCACTATATACAAGAATATAACTACTATAATACTGTCCCCTATATACAAGAATATAACTACTATAATACTGCCCCTATATACAAAAATATAACTATTATAATACTGCCCCTATATACATGAATATAACTACTATAATACTGCTCCCTATATACAAGAATATAACTACTATAATACTGCCCCTATATACAAGAATAAAACTACTATAATACTGCCCCTATATACAAGAATATAACTGCTATAATACTGCCTCCTATATACAAGAATATAACTAATATAATACTGCCCCCTATATACAAGAATATAACTACTATAAAACTACCCCTATATACAAGAATATAACTACTATAATATTGCCCCCTATATACAGGAATATAACTACTATAATACTGTCCCCTATATACAAGAATATAACTACTATAATACTGCTCCTATATACAAGAATATAACTACTATAATACTGCCCCTATATACAAGAATATAACTACTATAATACTGCCCCTATATACAAGAATATAACTACTATAATACTGCCCCTATATACAAGAATATAACTACTATAATACTGCCCACTATATACAAGAATATAACTACTATAATACTGCCCTTATATACAAGAATATAACTACTATAATACTGCTCCTATATACAAGAATATAACTACTATAATACTGCTCCCTATATACAAGAATATAACTACTATAATACTGCTCCCTATATACAAGACTATAACTACTATAATACTGCCCCTATATACAAGAATATAACTACTATAATACTGCCCCCTATATACAAGACTATAACTACTATAATACTGCCCCCTATATACAAGAATATAACTACTATAATACTGCTCCCTATATACAAGAATATAACTACTATAATACTGCTCCCTATATACAAGAATATAACTACTATAATACTGCCCCTATATACAAGAATATAACTACTATAATACTGCCCCTATATACAAGAATATAACTACTATAATACTGCCCCTATATACAAGAATATAACTACTATAATACTGCCCCTATATACAAGAATATAACTACTATAATACTGCCCGCTATATACAAGAATATAACTACTATAATACTGCCCCTATATACAGGAATATAACTACTATAATACTGCCCCTATATACAGGAATATAACTACTATAATACTGCTCCTATATACAAGAATATAACTACTATAATACTGCTCCTATATACAAGAATATAACTACTATAATACTTCCCCGTATATACAAGAATATAACTACTATAATACTACTCCTATATACAAGAATATAACTACTATAATACTGCCTCTATATACAAGAATATAACTACTATAATACTGCTCCTATATACAAGAATATAACTACTATAATACTGCTCCTATATACAGGAATATAATACTATAATACTGCTCCCTATATACAAGAATATAACTACTATAATACTGGCCTCTATATACAAGAATATAACTACTATAATACTGCCTCCTATATACAAGAATATAACTACTATAATACTGCCCTCTATATACAAGAATATTACTACTATAATACTGCTCCTATATACAAGAATATAACTGCTATAATACTGCCTCCTATATACAAGAATATAATTACTATAATACTGCCCTCTATATACAAGAATATAACTACTATAATACTGTCCCCTATATACAAGAATATAACTACTATAATACTGCCTCTATATACAAGAATATAACTACTATAATACTGCCTCCTATATACAAGAATATAACTACTATAATACTGCCCCCTATATACAAGAATATAACTACTATAATACTGCCCCCTATATACAAGAATATAACTACTATAATACTGCCCCTATATACAAGAATATAACTACTATAATACTGCCCCCTATATACAAGAATATAACTACTATAATACTGCCTCCTATATACAAGAATATAACTACTATAATACTGCTCCTATATACAAGAATATAACTACTATAATACTGCTCCCTATATACAAGAATATAACTACTATAATACTGCTCCTATATACAAGAATATAACTACTATAATACTGCTCCTATATACAAGAATATAACTACTATAATACTGCCCCTATATACAAGAATATAACTACTATAATACTGCCCCCTATATACAAGAATATAACTACTATAATACTGCTCCTATATACAAGAATATAACTACTATAATACTGCTCCCTATATACAAGAATATAACTACTATAATACTGCCCCTATATACAAGAATATAACTACTATAATACTGCTCCTATATACAAGAATATAACTACTATAATACTGCCCCCTATATACAAGAATATAACTACTATAATACTGCTCCTATATACAAGAATATAACTACTATAATACTGCCCCCTATATACAAGAATATAACTACTATAATACTGCCTCCTATATACAAGAATATAACTACTATAATACTGCCCCCTATATACAAGAATATAACTACTATAATACTGCTCCTATATACAAGAATATAACTACTATAATACTGCCCCCTATGTACAAGAATATAACTACTATAATACTGCCCCCTATATACAAGAATATAACTACTATAATACTGCTCCTATATACAAGAATATAACTACTATAATACTGCCCCCTATATACAAGAATATAACTACTATAATACTACCCCCTATATACAAGACTATAACTACTATAATACTACCCCCTATATACAAGACTATAACTACTATAATACTGCCCCCTGTAGACAGGCATATAGTAGTAGTTTTTTATCGGACTACATTACGTACACTAGAGCATCTGCAGGCGTATAGGTGAGGATCCATGCTACGTGTAAGGTAAGTGCTGACGCCCGCATTAACACCCTGGTATTGCGGCTGCTGCTCGCCCGCGCTGCACACTCCGGTTTGCCATGTTGGTAAATAGCAGGATAGGTTGAAATTAAGCTATTAGCTGTTAAAGCAAACACGGCCTGTAATTAGTTTCTTTACCGGGATGGTTAGAGGGACGCTTGGCATTTACCTTTCATTAATCTAACTTAATTGCAAGAGTGCATGTTTTGTGAGCAAAGTCAACATGGGCTGAGGGCTCGGGGCACAGACTGGCGAGGGCTATTTTGCAGGGTAAACACCACTGACAGCAATTATTCCTTCATTCTTCCATAAGGTTACCTAAAGGTTACACAATAACAGCGCTCTCACCTAATGAGCCGTGATACGGGGTTTATATTTGGCGCAGATGGCCGAGTGGGCTGCTCGCACCGGAGATGAGCTCAACACAGACAAGGTTACAAGCTGCGGCCCGCACACACAGCAGGGTTGTACTGGGCGGGAGATGTGACGCTTGTCGGTTACCATAAAGGACATGAAGCCTTCTTACACGAAAGACTCAAACGGATGGACGGCCATATCATACGAGGTCGTACTGACGCGCTCCGCAGCGGCTCTCCCCCCTCTATGTCGTCCATACAGCCTAAAAGGACTGTCCCTTTAAACACTGTATAATGAAAAGTTCTGCCACTTTCTAATACCCTTTGTGTTTCAATTTGTCACTAATTCCAAGATCTCTGCTTGCTGAGAAACATTCTCATATCTGTACGGAACTAGTCCAGTTCACAAAGCTGCAGAATTTGTTACAATGTATCAGCGTAAACAAGCTACAATACACACAAGTCTCTTTTTTTTTTTTTCCCGCACTCCAGGCTGATGGCTCTGACCTGCACTGATACATTATAACAAACCTACAGTTGTGAGAAGTATTTGTTTAAATCGCTTTTGGATGTAAAAAGGGATGTTTCCATTTACGGACCGAAAGCAGAGATCTTGAAAATGCTAAGGAAACTAAAAGTCCATTAGGCAGCGTCCGATGTTGCGTTATAATACATCCATACAGAAGTGGCACGTTGCGCTGCAGGAACCGCGGCTGTACAAGAGCGACGTGACATTTGCAAAACACCCCGGCCCTTTAACTTGAACGGTTGTAGTAACCTTGTGAGAAGCAGGTAATGACTGTTAACAGGAGTAACGCGTGGCGGCGAGCTGTGATCTCACGCCGAGTACTAGCAGGGCTCCGGAACGTGCAATGATTTAATTACATGTGCCGCTCATTAGTACACATTAGCAGGAGCGGAGCCAGTGTTGGCACACTATTAATGACACCCGGGCATGAGGGAGAGGATCACATCCCGCCACTCACACGCGGCACCCTTCAGGGCCATATTTCATCATGAAAACGGCCTCGCAGGGAACCTATTGTGCGGCCACCGAGGGTGCCAGAGCGGGGACGGTCGCGTATAATGGTGACATGTTCAACTAAATCCAGACCGGACGCACGGAGAATGCAGCAAAAGACCCTCAATTAAAGGGGAAATCCCATCAGAGAACCACAGCTGATGCAGAACCTCTTGGCAGGAGGACCGTTTAATCACAAAGAACTGATCTAGACCTACACAGAACAGGAAAGACGTCGGGTGGCAGCAGTATAGGGGGAGCGCAGCTGCTATGGGTAACGCCACCTTTTAGGCAGCTTAGTGTCAAGTGACATTCAACGAAACACTATACACAGTTATCCCATTATGTCATCCCAAAGTACGGCCACGTGTAATGACTGTTTGACCACCAGGTGGCGCCATTTCTTCAGTCCAGGACATAGAGGACAGAACTCCCCTTATATACACCGGTCTTTACTATTATAGATATTCTCCATTAATAACTATGAAGATTACAAATAAGACTCGTCTACATTGTAACAATTCTGGACGACTAGTCGGAGGGTCAGGACGGATTGCCGCAGGTTCTGGGCCTGGACGACTAGTCGGAGGGTCAGGAAGGATTGCCGCAGGATCTGGGCATGGACGACTAGTCGGAGGGTCAGAACGGATTGCCGCAGGTTTTGGGCCTGGACGACTAGTTGGAGGGTCAGGAAGGATTGCCGCAGGTTCTGGGCCTGGACGACTAGTCGGAGGGTCAGAACGGATTGCCGCAGGTTATGGGCCTGGACGACTAGTCGGAGGGTCAGGGAGGATTGCCGCAGGTTCTGGGCCTGGATGACTAGTCGGAGGGTCAGGAAGGATTGCCACAGGTTCTGGGCCTGGACGACTAGTCGGAGGGTCAGGGAGGATTGCCGCAGGTTCTGGGCCTGGATGACTAGTCGGAGGGTCAGGGAGAATTGCTGCAGGTTCTGGGCCTGGACGACTAGTTGGAGGGTCAGGAAGGATTGCCGCAGGTTCTGGGCCTGCACGACTAGTCGGAGGTCAGGAAGGATTGCCGCAGGTTCTGGGCCTGGACGACTAGTCGGAGGTCAGGAAGGATTGCCGCAGGTTCTGGGCCTGGACGACTAGTCGGAGGGTCAGGGAGGATTGCCGCAGGTTCTGGGCCTGGATGACTAGTCGGAGGGTCAGGGAGGATTGCTGCAGGTTCTGGGCCTGGACGACTAGTTGGAGGGTCAGGAAGGATTGCCGCAGGTTCTGGGCCTGCACGACTAGTCGGAGGTCAGGACGGATTGCCACAGGTTCTGGGCCTGCACGACTAGTCGGAGGGTCAGGAAGGATTGCCGCAGGTTCTGGGCCTGGACGACTAGTCGGAGGGTCAGGAAGGATTGCCACAGGTTCTGGGCCTGGACGACTAGTCGGAGGGTCAGGGAGGATTGCCGCAGGTTCTGGGCCTGGATGACTAGTCGGAGGGTCAGGAAGGATTGCCACAGGTTCTGGGCCTGGACGACTAGTCGGAGGGTCAGGGAGGATTGCCGCAGGTTCTGGGCCTGGATGACTAGTCGGAGGGTCAGGGAGGATTGCTGCAGGTTCTGGGCCTGGACGACTAGTTGGAGGGTCAGGAAGGATTGCCGCAGGTTCTGGGCCTGCACGACTAGTCTGAGGTCAGGAAGGATTGCCGCAGGTTCTGGGCCTGGACGACTAGTCGGAGGTCAGGAAGGATTGCCGCAGGTTCTGGGCTGGGACGACTAGTCGGCGGGTCAGGAAGGATTGCCGCAGGTTCTGGGCCTGGACGACTAGTCGCAGGGTCAGGAAGGATTGCCACAGGTTCTGGGCCTGGACGACTAGTCGGCGGGTCAGGGAGGATTGCCGCAGGTTCTGGGCCTGGACGACTAGTCGCAGGGTCAGGAAGGATTGCCGCAGGTTCTGGGCTGGGACGACTAGTCGGCGGGTCAGGCAGGATTGCCGCAGGTTCCGGGCCTGGATGACTGGTCGGAGGGTCAGGACGGATTGCCGCGGGTTCTGGCCCTGGACGACTGGTCGCAGGGTCAAGAAGAATTGCCGCAGGATCTGGGCCTGGACGAATAGTTGCAGGGTCAGGAAGGATTGCCGCAGGTTCTGGGCCTGGACAACTAGTCGGAGGGTCAGGAGGGATTGCTGCAGGTTCTGGGCCTGGACGAATAGTCGGAGGGTCAGGACGGATTGCCGCAGGTTCTGGGCCTGGGCGCCAGCTCTGACCGCATCCTCGTCCGTGCTCAGTGACTTGCGGTAATATAGGTTTGCTGGAGCCGCCCTATGTGATGATGGACAGTTCTTCTCCCATATAAACATAATAGGTTGTTCCTAATTTAGAGCGTCCGTCCTTGAACCGACATGTCCTGTTATTAAGAGTGACAGCTCTGATATCAGTCAGTCACACCGGCCTCATCTCTCGAGCTGACAATTTGTGGTTGTCCATCCCATTAGATGAGATACTGGAGAGTCCCGAGGTCAGGACATCACATCACACAGGCGGCCGGGCCGAGACATCCAAAAGTCTTATATCCCAGCCAGCAAGCACCAAGGAACGTGACCCTAACAGGAGCCCCAATGTCAGGAGACCCCCAACTCCAACCTCTCATGTGATGACCCCCAGACCGGAGAGAAGAACATTAAGAGGAAACTAAAGGTGATCGTCCTGTATATACCCCCAAAAAACATCAAGGGGAAATTAAGGCCCCCCAGGAAATCTCATTGAGTAGTTCATAAATGCCTAGACATATTTATCCCTGGCCCCAGCAATAACCAAGAGACCCAAAAGGCATTAGGATGTGTAGATACCACTACAAGTCCCTGGACAATGTACCCCTGACGTCTAGGGAATATCCCTGGGCAGAGTATATACCAACGGCCGCTAGGAAATATCCCTGGGCAGAGTATATACCATTGGCCGCTAGGGAATATCCCTGGGCAGAGTATATACCAACGGCCGCTAGGAAATATCCCTGGGCAGAGTATATACCATTGGCCGCTAGGAAATATCCCTGGGCAGAGTATATACCAACGGCCGCTAGGAAATATCCCTGGGCAATGTATACACACACAACCGGAGATGAATTGTCTGCCTGGTTAAGGTGGCGGTTTTCCTGGCCTCGTCTCGCCTTTCATATGCTGCACGTTGTTCTGAGCCTTGGAAAGGAAACCCTTCACATAATAAAGACATTACACGAGGAAACGCCACAAAACTGCGACAAAGTGTCAGTAGTGAACGAGCAGAACCTGCAATCCTCCAAATCCTGACAAACGGGAACTGTGACAATAAACCCAAATTATGGGGACAGCGGACGTCTAGTAAGTGCGGCATAGTCGTCCTGGGGGTGTATACAGACGTCTAGTAAGTGCGGCACAGTCGTCCTGGGGGTGTACACAGACGACTTGTATGTGCGGCATAGTCGTCCTGGGGGCGTACTCAGATGTCTTGTAAGTGCGGCACAGTCGTCCTGGGGGTGTACTCAGATGTCTTGTAAGTGCGGCACAGTCGTCCTGGGGGTGTACTCAGATGTCTTGTAAGTGCGGCACAGTCGTCCTGGGGGTGTACTCAGATGTCTTGTAAGTGCGGCACAGTCGTCCTGGGGGTGTATACAGACGTCTAGTAAGTGCGGCACAGTCGTCCTGGGGGTGTACACAGATGTCTTGTATGTGCGGCACAGTCGTCCTGGGGGTGTACACAGATGTCTTGTATGTGCGGCACAGTCGTCCTGGGGGTGTACTCAGATGTCTTGTAAGTGCGGCACAGTCGTCCTGGGGGTGTATACAGACGTCTAGTATGTGCGGCACAGTCGTCCTGGGGGTGTACACAGATGTCTTGTATGTGCGGCACAGTCGTCCGGGGGTGTACTCAAATGTCTTGTAAGTGCGGCACAGTCGTCCGGGGGGTGTACTCATATGTCTTGTATGTGCGGCACAGTCGTCCTGGGGGTGTACACAGATGTCTTGTATGTGCGGCACAGTCGTCCTGGGGGTGTACACAGATGTCTTGTATGTGCGGCACAGTCGTCCTGGGGGTGTACTCAGATGTCTTGTAAGTGCGGCACAGTCGTCCTGGGGGTGTATACAGACGTCTAGTATGTGCGGCACAGTCGTCCTGGGGGTGTACACAGATGTCTTGTATGTGCGGCACAGTCGTCCGGGGGGTGTACTCAAATGTCTTGTAAGTGCGGCACAGTCGTCCGGGGGGTGTACTCATATGTCTTGTATGTGGGGCACAGTCGTCCTGGGGGTGTACTCATATGTCTTGTATGTGGGGCACAGTCGTCCGGGGGGTGTACTCATATGTCTTGTATGTGGGGCACAGTCGTCCGGGGGGTGTACTCAGATGTTTTGGATGTGCGGCACAGTCGTCCTGGGGGTGTACACAGATGTCTTGTATGTGCGGCACAGTCTGGGGGCGGGTCACATCCACATTACACGAGAAGTTGGAGCAATATGTTACGTGTTTACCAATGCATAAAAGTAATGTAATGAGGAGCAGCGTGCATTAAGCAGCGGAGTCACTACTATACCTCGCAGCAGAATTATTTAACCCTCACTGTCCCATACTTCTGAACAAGATGGCAGCCAACCAGACACCAAGTGTGACCCCGATGGCCGCAGCTGAGCAATGACGGACCTCGCAGGGGCAGCAATCCAGAAGTTTGCGCTTTGAGTATTGGGCCGGCTATTAGTCTGGAAAAGCTGGTAATCTGGCATAGCTCTGACAACTTCATGTACTGAGAAAACCACACTACTGGTCAGAAGTAGTCAGAGCCCCGCCCCTGAGTCTTCACCTATTGGTTATCCTCACTTCCATCTATTTGCTGTGCATGTCAGGCTGGGGGAGGATGACTGTAGGACAGGTGAATACAATCTATTGTTCTCTGTTATCAGACATGTCAGGCTGGGGGATTACTGTAGGACAGGTGAATATAATCTATTGTTCTCTGTTATCAGACATGTCAGGCTGGGAGAGGATGACTGTAGGACAGGTGAATACAATCTATTGTTCTGTTATCAGACATGTCAGGCTGGGGGAGGATGACTGTAGGACAGGTGAATACAATCTATTGTTCTGTTATCAGACATGTCAGGCTGGGGGAGGATGACTGTAGGACAGGTGAATACAATCTATTGTTCTCTGTTATCAGACATGTCAGGCTGGGGGAGGATGACTGTAGGACAGGTGAATACAATCTATTGTTCTCTGTTATCAGACATGTCAGGCTGGGAGAGGATGACTGTAGGACAGGTGAATACAATCTATTGTTCTGTTATCAGACATGTCAGGCTGGGGGAGGATGACTGTAGGACAGGTGAATACAATCTATTGTTCTGTTATCAGACATGTCAGGCTGGGGGAGGATGACTGTAGGACAGGTGAATACAATCTATTTTTCTCTGTTATCAGACATGTCAGGCTGGGGGGAGGATGACTGTAGGACAGGTGAATACAATCTATTGTTCTGTTATCAGACATGTCAGGCTGGGGAGAGGATGACTGTAGGACAGGAGAATACAGTCTATTCTCTGTTATCAGACATGTCAGGCTGGGGGAGGATGACTGTAGGACAGGTGAATACAATCTATTGTACTCTGTTATCAGACATGTCAGGCTGGGGGAGGATGACTGTAGGACAGGTGAATACAATCTATTGTTCTCTGTTATCAGACATGTCAGGCTGGGGGAGGATGACTGTAGGACAGGTGAATACAGTCTATTCTCTGTTATCAGACTTGTCAGGCTGGGGAGAGGATGACTGTAGGACAGGTGAATACAATCTATTGTTCTCTGTTATCGGACATGTCCGGTTTCGATGAGGCTGCCTGCAGCGTTCTTCCTTGAGAGGAGTGACAGGATGTTAGAATCCTCCCCTCACCCATGATCCCTACTTTATGTCACATATCTCCGGTGCGGACCATAAAGCGTCCTTTATGGAAATCGTAACTGTTGCAAATGACAGGATACTGGTCGTTTCTCTGGATCGGACGTCTGTAGTTTGCAGCAAAGTTATAATAAGTGGTGAGAAAAATGACAGAAGGGTAAATAGTAGAAAGATTAAAAACTTATAAAAGTGGGAGGAGTCATAACGTGCGAGTAACAAATGGTAGAAGGCGGTGCGGTGTGCGCGCGGTGTGGGGTGGCGGATGAGATATATTTCAGGCTCTCACGTTCTGGAATGACCTGTCTCTGCCTTCATAGATAATTTAGGAGCCCGGTTCGCCTCTAATTTATAGCGTCGCGGGTTAATCCTTCTGTTCCATGGTAGAGATGATGAGCATGACAAATCCCTCGTGGGCTGGGGGAGGATGGGGAATAAACTGTCTCCCAAGTGAAAATCTGGTAGTTTATGACCCGTGACCCGGCGGGTCAGAATCCGGCCAGGAGCGGGGGTCCCGCTGGTCTTCAGTATGGGCAGACCAATTGCTGGCAGGACATCCTCGTGTCCGTATTTGGGTCTGTAATGCCTCAGAGTTGCTTCCGCCACCGTTCCATATGTCTGTTCGGCTGCGTTGTTTCCATGAGTCACCCATATTTCATGGCTCGCAAGAAAAAAAACGGAAGGAGGAAACGGTGACTATATTGAAAACACCAATAGGAAGGTCACGTGATCGGATTTCCGTGGCGTTTCCTACCAACGTATCTGCAAAGTGCGGACAGCACACAAATGACTTCAGTATAGACTTAAAGGGGCGGCACGGGTCTGCAAAAACGGACAGGGATATGACCTGTTGTATGTCTGATATGACCTGTCGTGTGTATGAGGACAGGGTACAGAGATATGAGGGTTGGGGGAAGAGTAAGGCCCCATCCACACGACCGTAAAAATTGTCCGTAATTGCGGACCATAAAACGATCCACAATTACTGACCCACTTCGTTCTTTTGGCCGCGCACACATTTCCTTATCGCTACGGATGAGTGTCCGTGCCGTAGAAATTTTCCAAAAATTATTGAACAGCCCTTCTTTTGCATTTCACGGGCATATATTGTATGGGAGCACGGCCCGAAAATGGGGGTGGCATGGGGGCTAAGGGCTCATTCAGAGGAGTGTAATACTTGTCCAATGGGGCCGATCACACATGCGCGAGTTTTCACGTAACGAGTGTCCGTTGCGTGAAACTCACTGCACGTCCTATATTGGTGCGTTCTCACGCAGCTAGTCGCCCATTGAAGTCTATGATGGCTGCGTGGAAACCACGGACAGCACATGGACGCACATCTGTGTGCTGTTCGTCTTTCACGCATCAATTACATAGAAAGGCAGTGAAATAAATGTAAAAAAGACGTAAAAAAAAAACGCACGCCACACGCAACGCACTAGAAATGTAGGAAAAAATTTTACGCACGCAAATTGCACACGCTCGTCTGAATGTAGCCTGAAGGTTCAGGTCCGGCTTCGTTCACATCTGCGTCGGGACTCCGCTCACGGCTCCTGTCGGGCCTTTCCATCCGGGGAACCCATAAACGGAAACTGGACTGAAACAAACCGAAACCGTAGGTTTCCGTTTCCATCACTATTGATTTTAACGGTGACGGATCCGGTGCGAATGGTTTCCATTTGTCATCGTTGTGTACGGGTTACGTCGCTTTGACGGAAAGAATGGCGCAGTCGACTACAGTATTCATTCCGTCAAAACGACGGCACTCGTACACAACAGACAGACGGAAACCATGAACGGAGCCCGGACGCAGATGTGAACGAAGCCTTAGGAGGGTGGAATAAGGGTTAGGGTTGCGATAAGGGTCAGGAGGGAGACGATAAGGGTTGGGGGGGGGGGGGGATAACGGGGATGTCGCTCCCAGAACTATCGCACTAGACGACGCGGCTTCGGTTCAGGGGTTTCCCCTTCTTAGACGCCTTTTATCCTTACGTGTTGACACTAGAAATAACAGATAATTAACTATTAAAATATGTATATAACTGCACAAAATGAAGTGACAAAATAAAAAGCAGCCCCCTAGGCGGCCCGCTCACCCGCAGATGACCCGGAGTCCCCACACTGCCTAAACAGAGCACTTTGCAGCACCGAGGACGCCCCCGGACGCACTTTGATGTGCGTTTAGATCCAATCAGGCATCGGCTTGTATTCCTAGCTCCCCCTCCTCCATAACTTACACAAAACTTCCACTTGTTACGAACTCTTCCTTATTTCCTTCAGAGCAGAACTCTCTTGACATTTTTTTTTCATGCTTCCTGGTGAAGTAGGGACCATCTGAGTAATTATCACGATGAGATTAATCAGTGCCGGGAATTACAGGTCCTAACAAACGAGCATCTGGACGCGCAAAACCTTGTCACGCCGCAATGGATGGTGAGGGGAGGATGATCAAGAGCTTCGGAAAGAGGGAAACTCCACTTTTATACAATCTAAATCCTAACAATTTTGAGTAACATGGTAAATACTTCCCTCTAGCTATTTTTGCCATGAATTTGGGTGACATTACGATTTAGTCTCCAGTCCCACCCAAAGCTGCATTCAGAATTCTGCAGGTGGAGTCCAATTATATTGTGGGAAGTCTATTGACAGTCTTGTCTCAACAGATTAACTCCAAATTTCTGAAAAGTACAGAAAAACTGCAGACACTGCTCATGTAGAAAAGGAAATTTAAAGAATGTTTGTCTTTGCTTTGGATGTGACAGGAGAAGAAAACACAATAGAACTTTAAATCTGTACAAAATTGCAATGGTTCCCAAACTTTGTCAATTCAAAAACTGTAAAACGTTGTAAAAACTGGGAGGAAAAATGTGGAAGTGATTCTGAAAAGAGAAAACGTGGGATTTGGGAGGAGAGAGCAGGGGCTGTGCATTTCGATGAAGCCTGGGTGACTCGGTGACTATGTGAGAAGTCCATAGCTGTCAAGAACGGCAGCTGCAACTTAGATAGTTCATCTAGGAGACGAAGAAGAGTACGGAAGCAGAAATGGCTGCTAAAGGAAGAAAATAGAACACACTAACAACGGTTCAGGAAAGTTTAGTCATTTTGAGCATACAGTATTATATCGTGGGCCGTGGTCAGAGAAGGTGACTCTGAGATCTGCCGCAGGAAAGGCAATCAGTGAACGTGTTACCCGGAGATGTAAATAAGCGCGCGCTCTCAATTTGTTTATAAATTGCGCTGGATTACAATCTATCAAGGTAATGGATGGCAGAGACGCGCCACATGGTGTCAGATGAAGAATGGCAGCCGCTCCGCCATCCGTCACACAGGCGAGAAATTCAGGAGAACGATATAAACAGGAGACATGAATTACACCGACACAATAATACACAAAGTGCGACTCTACATAAATGTATCGCGGGAGGGGAGACCAAAGATGACGGAGGCCCCTGGGCAAAAAAGAAGTGTGTGTGTCCACATAATACAATCATACAGCGCCCACGTAATAGTCATACGGTGTCCACGTAATAAAGCCATACAGCGCCCACGTAACAGTCATACAGCGCCCACGTAACAGTCATACAGCGCCCACGTAACAGTCATACAGCGCCCACGTAACAGTCATACAGCGCCCACGTAACAGTCATACAGCGCCCACGTAACAGTCATACAGCGCCCACGTAACAGTCATACAGCGCCCACGTAACAGTCATACAGCGCCCACGTAACAGTCATACAGCGCCCACGTAACAGTCATACAGCGCCCACGTAACAGTCATACAGCGCCCACGTAACAGTCATACAGCGCCCACGTAACCGTCATACAGCGCCCACGTAACAGTCATACAGCGCCCACGTAACAGTCATACAGCGCCCACGTAACAGTCATACAGCGCCCACGTAACAGTCATACAGCGCCCACGTAACAGTCATACAGCGCCCACGTAACAGTCATACAGCGCCCACGTAACAGTCATACAGCGCCCACGTAACAGTCATACAGCGCCCACGTAACAGTCATACAGCGCCCACATAATACGGCGATACAGCGGTGTAACGAGGAACAGTAAGTAAGCAACTAAGCTCCAGGGTGGAGTGAGGAGCTACACGTGGTGGGGGGGGGTAAAGATCTCTCACTGGTGGAAGCCCCAGGACAACAACCTCTATTATCCATCCTATATAATACCCCGTTACATACATACAAGGTATTGACGGGTAATGGACACTGCACGCCTCCATACAAATAACGGGACTAGATCAGGGTCTGTAGAGGTCAGAGGGCGTTATATGTCTGCAGGAGAATGGAGAGTACGATAATACTGCCCAAAATATCATTACAATACAGCGCCAACCGAAATGTGAATGCAGCTTTAGAAGTGATCGGAGTAGAAGATAACGTTACTAAAATACAGTGCAATACAGCTGAGGTTTTGCAATGTGCTGTGGCCCTTTAAATGTAAACGGCTGAGGCGCATAGCGTGACAGAGTGGAGTTCAGCCTGCAGCCGCTACGTGTCGGCCTGATGAACAGCGGGCTGCATGTTTTTGGGGGTGTTTTGATGCTAATTGGAGGAGACACTGAATATATTGTGCATCTTTTTCTGCCGATTACGGTTTCTTAATTACGAGCAGCCTATCGCCGGCCTCCATTGTCTGCTCATTCACCGCGGTCGGCGGCCCCCCGGAAGCAGGTGTTCACTTTACTTTTTAATTAGAGGCCCAGAAACACAGATTTTTTTTTTTTTCCTTTTTCATTTTCTTCCCCTGAGGCAGAACTAGAACTCCTTCCCCAATGTCTACGAGGAGGCGGCGCAGGACGGCACAAACGCCTCAATCTCCGGAATCTGAGAGGCTCGGGGTGGTCTTCGGCTGCGGCCGTGCGCTAGTATTGGGCCACGTGGTCTCACCGCAAATTGCTGCAGTTTTCGCACGCGGCTTGTACAGGTGAAGCAAAAAGTTTCAATAAGCTTCACCTGTACAATCTAAGCGACCAAAAACCACGCCAATCGTGGTAAAACTGCGTACGGTTTTGCAGCTCATTTCCCGTCCATACAGCCCACCACCACAGCGTGGCCCCTACGTGTACAGGCCCCTTTAAGAGGACCCCGCCTCTCCTGACAGGTCCGTTTTAGTAAATACTTGTATTCTCCATGAAATAATTCTAGAAAATTTTCGAACAGCTCTGTCTTGTGCAGTTCCTCTGTTATTCCTCCTAAAAATGTATGAATAAATGGACAACTGGGTGTTAACATTCCATTAGCCAAAGGCTTGTCTCTCAGTACTGATTGGACGCTGTCAGTCTAGGGACACACCCCCAACTGGCCACACCGAGTTGTCATTGTATCCCTACATTTCCAGGAGGAACAACAGAGGGACAGCAGTCTTGTGATACCGGTCATATTAGTTGTTGGGGTGCAGGAATGATGCCGCTTCTCTTGCTCCCAGGGACCCGTTGTTATGAGGCCTCATTGTGATATATATTATTACGAGGCGCCTATATAATAGATTGTTGCGTCGTCCGCCCGACTGAGTGCTGCTCTTCCCATGAACGCTCCGCACTGGCTTATCGGGGGGTTTCGGAGTGGGGGACCCCTCTCTACGATCCCAATATGCCCTAAAAGATCATATAGACAGGGACTGTCCTGATAATATCAATGTATAGTCTGCTCTGTAAAGCAGTTCCACAACTTTTTAATTACACTCTGGGCTTCAATGCCTCATCATTTTAAAGACCTCAGCTTGCTGTCAGTGAATGGAAAACTTCTGGTTTCCATCCAGACAGAAAACACCTAAACTCACAGATGAGGATTTGTTACATATGTATCCAGTGTATCCTCTGCTCTCTTAAAGGGGTATTCCCATCTTATACATTTATGGCATATGCTGTGGATTTGCCATACATTTCGGATAGGTGAAGGGGCCACCTCCAGGACCGTTTCTATGTGGAGAACAGGGGTCCCCAGACCCCCGTCCAGCCTGGTGAAATGCTGCCGCATTCGGGTGGAGTATAAGAGAAGAGGTGGCCGCTCTCCATTCACTTCTAGAAATAGCCGACCCCGATCGCCACCTCTGGGACCCGCACCTGTGGATTTGCCATAAATGCCCGAGACGGGAAAAACCCTTTAAAGGGAATCATTGTATAATATAAAAGTTCTGCAACTTTCTAATATACTTTGTGTTACATTTCCCTCCCAAGAGCTCTACTTGCTGTCAGCGAATGGAAGCATTCTTGTTTACATCCAAAGCCATACTAACCGAACACTTCTGACAGCTAAGGGTTTGCTACAGTGTATCCAGTCTACACAATCCTCTCCGGTCAGCAGCACAAATCTCTCTCCTGTCCTGATAGTTTGTTACAATGTATCAGTGCAGGTAATATGTATCAGTTTGGAGTCAGGGCTGTAGTATTAGGTCTGAACAGGACCATTTGTTTTTTTTCTTAATATTCAGATGGTAAAAACCTGTCCTGACTTAGTCCTGCTCTGGAGCTTTGTTACAATGTATCACTGTAGATCAGAGCTATTAACCTGGAGCCCAGGATAGGAGAAATATTCCACAAATCATACAGATAAGTATTTCAGATTGTGAGCCCCACGGAGGACAGTAATAGCGGCTTCTGTACAGCGCTGCGGAATATGTTGGTGCTATACAAGCAACAGAAATAAATCAAAATTCAGCACAGAGCAGAGTCCCTACACTGATACATTGTGCCAAACCCGCCTCAGTGTGCGCAGGACTAGGTCAGGGCGAGTTTTAAGCCTCTAATAGCAAACAAGAATGTTAGCTGTTCACTGACAGCAAGCAGAACTCTTGAAAATGAAGAATTGAAACACAAAGATAGTTGCTTTAGGTGGAAGTGCCTGCTCGTCAGAGCAGTAAAGGGTTAAGACGTGCAGAAAGTGTCCCCTGAAGCATTGTGACTGTCCGCCTGCGGGTCGCTGAGCATCTGTCACACCTGAGTAAGCGGCCGCCCAGGTGTCCTGAAGTAACATCCAGGGATAAGGATGATGTGAGTGCTACTTCTGCCTGACGAGACGGCTTTCTGCTCCGCAGGGAGACACGAGTGCCCATTTCCTGCCGTCCATGAGATAATGGACTATAGAAGCGGCTGAGGAGAGCGCGCCGTCCTCCTACACCGAGGAACTTCCCACATCCATTACTGCTCTGCTACATCCTACGGCAAGAACCAGGCTAGTCGCCGTCTTCTCCGTTTTTATCGGTGTCTGGGAAAGCTGGGTGACAAGCAATATGGCCGCCATTGCACCTCCCACAAGTGTAGTCACCCAGCTTTTCTAGAGTCCAGAATGGCATTTGTACAAAGCCATGGTGTATAACCAGGCAGAAATGCCTTTCAGGAACCCAGGAAAGCTGGATGATGACCCCAGTGGGAGCTGTAATGGTCTCTAAACTGCGGGTCTTACCAGAAATGTATAAAACGGAGGTGATCCATGGTAAAGAGTCCAGTTATGAAGTGAGATCGGAAGCAGGGGAGGCAGAATTAGGAATATATTCCATTCAGGATTCTAGGAAAGCTGGGTGACTGTGATAATTTACATATACACAGACACACACACAATGCTACAAGTCAGGACTCTAAACAAATTTGGGCGGGGCTATGACAACCTTCGGCGTTGTCAGCTTATACTGATAGGGAGCATTAACCCTTTACTTTGGCTGGAGGCGGAGCTAGACTTACCAGTAACATGGCGGAGGTCCCGTTGGGTCTTGATAAATGGATGGTCATCTCTGGGAACATGCGGTCAATCCGAGTAATGACATCATCAATGTACCTACCGGGGGAAAAAAAAAAAGTGAACTATTTAAAGGGCCGGTAACCCCCAAGTCAGCGGCTTATAATGGTGCGGGAGCGTTATAGGGGGATGATATCAGACACACACATGGATGTAAATGATCAACGGAGATATGTGACAACATAGGGATCATGGGGAGGGGAGCTCCCTGTTACTCAACTCATAGACGAACAATACAGCCAGCCTGAAACGGCTGATAACAGGGAACAATAGATTGTATTAATCTGCACAGCAAACGGATAGGATAAGGGTTTGATAGAAAGTTTCAGTATGGACAACCCTGAAACACAGCAGCTGCCTCCCGACTACAGGTTAATGGATCTTACCTACACTGATACAGTGTAACAAACCCTCAGCTGTGTAAGCAGGACTTCGTAAAATGTTTGTTTTTTTTTTAGCTCTTAAATGTTACCAAATATGTTTTTGTATCTCGAATTTGGGGAGGAATGGAAACAAAGAATATTAGAAAGTTGCAGCTTCATTTACATAAGAATGGACAAACCCTTTAAGGAATCTTCCACTTATAAAATCCATTTATATTGCCCTAACACATAGAATATTGAGAAACCTTGCAGATACTTTACTAAAGTTACTTATCAAATCTTCTCCTCCAGTCACACCCAGAGCTGCAATAACAATCCTGCTAGTCCCCGTTCACAGTCAGCAATGCATTGTGGGCACTAGGATCCCAGTGACACGGCACGAGAAGTTGTCACATAACTGACAGCAAAGTGGCGCTAAACTGATGTCCATTACCATGTCCTACCAGCAGAATTGTTACTTTTTTTTGTTGCTTTGGATGTGACTGGAGACTAAAACATGATAGAACCGAACTTCTTGTGTTAATGTTTTTAGAAAGTGGAGTTCCCCTTTAAGCCAAGATGTGGTAACTGCGGCATGTAAATTGCAGCTACTAATTAGCTGCCCAGTGGAGTGAGGTGCCCGACCCACCCGGGCGAGGAGCAGAACTAAGAGACATTTGTTTGCTGAACTTGTGACATATAAATCACGACTGTTCCCACTTTTTGCCGGTGTGAGTGACAGCCGCCACATTACCGCAGTCCTGACGCCGCCGCCGGCTCGCAGTTTCCGTGCTCAGCAAAAAAAAAAGTGTCGCTTTGCAGGAGAACAAAGGTCACTGCTAACTATATGCTAATAGAGACATCGGGCATCACACTCCCGCCAAACCACAATCAATACACAGCTCAACTACTGCACGCTGGCCGGACTCTGCAGAATGTAATGAACCCGGCGCACACCAGCAGATCTGCGGGGGGAGAGCAAAACAAATGAGACGACAGAGGCGCCAGCTGAACACGGCTCAACCTGCGGGCACGTGCCAGGACGACAACTCCAAAGGGCTGAAGAGGGGCAGTGGATGTCAAAAGGAAAGGTGCCCTATTGAGACTAATCCAGTGGGCACCATTGTATCCCCCCTCAAAGTGCCAGTGAGGGGGCTAGATCCACCAGACACTACAGAGAAACGTAAGCGCCAGTTGAGCACAGCTCAATCTGCAGGGTCATGCCAGGACACTAAGAGGGGCAATGTATTTCAAAAAGAAAGGTGCCCCATTTAGACTAATCCAGTGGGTTTAAACCCCCAAAGTGACCCCCAAAAAACAGGGTCGCTAAGATGTAATCAATACACGGCCAGGGCGGGTGGTTCTCGCCCTCTTTTAGCGTCTCGGAGATGGACCCGCACTGCACTTTTTTAAAGGGAAAGTCCATATTTGCAACATTTTTTTCTAATGCATAAAAAAATTGAAGTGGTGGTCTCATGAAGATGCCCTATTAGGGTATATGATGTCATAGAGGGAACCCCTCTATGAGCCAGAATGGAGAGTCACTCCCTGAATGGCCGCCATGTTAAACGACATTTCCCCCTACAGTGGCCGCAGTTTTCTGGGGGTATCAGCGCCGGCTACCATATGAAAGGGACGAGGAAACCGCCTTAAGCAACTTTTAAAATAGTTTTTAATAAAGATTAAAAAAATAAAATTGATCGTTTTGTGTCTACAGCTCCTATGCAGAGCGATAGAGACAGACTATGAACAATCCCTGTGTAGTCTGACCCTGCAGTCACACTGGTTCATAAGGACAGATAGAAGGGAGTGACTGCAGGGTCAGACCACACAGGGTTTTTGTTTGTAGTCTGTCCCCATCGCTCTGCATAGGAGCTGTAGACACAAAACGATAGATTTCAAATAAAATGGAGCAGCAAAAAAATCGTTCTTTTCCAGTTGATGGTGCAGCGTGATTTAGAGGTCCAGGAATTTTGCGACTATTTATCACTCAGCTGCCGGTCCCTAATCCATAGGTAGGGATCACTGCTCCCCACTGCGGGTCTCATTAATGCGAACCTCGTTGCTCTTTCCTACAGCATCACCAGCAAGAAATACGAAGCGACGGAGCGCGATTCTCAACACCCGAAGTTGTGATTGAGGTCTGGACAGATGGCGAGGAGTTTCAGCCTGACCCCTCTTCTTGCGGGGCTGGACGGGATCCAGCGCTGGTGCGATGCCGCTCGGCAGAAGAGAGACTTAAATAGCGATGAATCCCACACAACGCGCAGGAGACATGCTGTTCATTTCTTACACCCATGCGAAGGGGAGAAAGTAGGCAAATCTGGCATGACGACAGCGGGATGAAATAATCACATCAGAAAAAGGAGCGCGGCGGCTGCAGAGGCGCTCGGCAACGTGCTGCAAAGACAGAGGGAAGCGGCACCGACATTTAAAGGGAAGGTTCATCTAGTAGGAAACTGCTTAAAGGAGTACTCCACAGGATACGCCATAAATGTCTGCAAATATGGGTCCCACCTCTAGAAAGGGGGTCACCCGAGCGCGTCCCCCAACGCGTAACGGCGGAGAAAGGAGAGGTGGCCGCTATTCACTTCTATGGGAGTTCTGGAAACAGCTGAGCAAAGGGACAATATATTCCGTGGGGGTACAACCTTGGTTTTCCTCGCTCCAGCAATGGGGAGCGGCGGCCATCTTTCCCACTCTAGCCCTGGATTGGAGGTGCGGGCGGAGCATCGGCCGAAACGCAGTCTATGAGGGCGGAGAGGTGCCCAGGTCAATCAAGAAAACCTAATAATTCCGTAATAAATTGTTCTGCAATTCCTCACCGTCTTCAAGATCTCTGCTTGCTGGCAGTGAATGAGAACATTCATATTTATATCCAGAATCTAAGAACCCGTCCTAATAATTTCCAACTGACACAGCTGTAGGACTTGTTACAGTGTATCCAATCTGGCTCTTTAAGGCCTTATTCACACAGTGCCGTTTTAATGCTGTTTTTTTTAAACCACAACCAGAAGTGGATCATAAAGGGAGGGGGAGCATGCAGAAAAGATTCCAATACTCCTGTTATTTTTTCCACTCTTTGGGTCTTCAAAAACTGCACCGAAAAACTGTACTGTGTGAACATACCCATGCGGCAATACGTTCGGAATGAGTGTACACACCACTAACTGCGGCTTCAGGGTGTATTTACATGTGCACATTTGTTTCTGCCACAATCTGCGCAAATTGTGGCAAAAAAATATAAAAAAACCCACAAAGCCCACGTGTGATAATAGACCTGTACACCCATAAAAGTGGTTGCCCCAGGAAAAAATCAGATCCGCATGTCCTATTAAGGCTTATGGAAATCATTCATGGGGGGGGGGTTCCCCACTCCGGACCCAGATATAGGAATAACAGCTCTGGAGGACTCGAGATACCATTGAATTACATGGACTACCATTCATCTGAATATCCGCCATGTAATACCACATTTCACCAGCAGAGGCAATAAGAGGTCTCCTTTTAACCAGTCGCCTGCCTGGTCCCAAAGACGCGGGATTACAGGCAGGTCCATGGTAAAGGTAGCGACAAATTTGTCTTCATAGAGGAAAGGAACAAGCCAGACATTTCTGAGATCAGAAACATAAAAACACCATTCAAATTCTCAGTCATCAAATGTAATCATTATTTCTGCTGGAGGTGTCAAAAAAAATAAAAAATAAAAAATTTAAAAAAAATTAAAAAATTTTTTTTCAAAAATTTCCGAATTTCTAAAACACAAGCGGCATGCAAATTACTATCTGCTGAGTGTTCTGGACGCCTCCTGTTGATTATATCCCCCCCCCCACCGCTGCTCCCCTCCCCATCCCCCCTCTCGGAGGTTGAATTTTTGATTTATTTATTAACCTCTGGAGAAAAAAAAATATAAAAGGGATAATTTGATGGTGAGCGCAGCTGTCTCCGGCACAAGCCTTTACATGTCAGCACATCAGCCGCCTCTGTCCTTCCAGCAACACCAATTAACAATGTTTAATAAAGCAGAAGAACTTGGTGGAGAATGCTCAGTGATATTCCCGCCGCTGAAAATGTAATGGAGGCGAATCCCCGGGGGAGGGGACGGCAGGATAGAACAGCCGGGGCCCGTAGCAGACGCAGCGTAGGGGGGGGGGTGGGTGTCACGGATGAGGAATTTGTCCAGGATAACAATTTCTTCCAAAAACAGCGCCACGCTTGTCTAACAGGTTGCGTCTGGTATTGCAGCTCATCCCAATGGCAGCCGAGCTGCAATATCAGACACAACCCCTGGACAGGTGTGGCGCTGTTTTTAGAAGTAAGCTGTGAGAACTCCGGCCCCTTTATTACGGGGATGCTGGGGGTTGTACTCCCACCGCTTACACACTGACGGCCTACATTATGGGATTGCACCGTTAGCAATTGATATGGGAATCGTGCCAGGAGTATACGCTCCGTGCGGCTGCCCGGCAGGCGCCATCAGTGGCATACAGGTGCTGTTTTTGGCCGGCTGTGTAATTTCGACTCCTAGAATAACAATGCCATGGGGTGGATCTGGGGGTGGCGGGTTATGTTGGGGAGCAGTGGAGGGGCTCGTCGTACTATTCCATATACAGGTGTCTGGTGGATGGAGGAACTTTTATTGCCAGACTGCTCAGCAAGCAAAACGGTTGCAATTGGGAAAAAAAAAATCTGCTCCATCAGCAGAGGTGACTCCTGCATAAAAGATCTGGATAAACCTGGAGACCGATGAGGCTTGCTTGAGGGGAGCGTCCCCTTTAATGCGGGGGGAGGATAGGGATCCCGTGCCAGGCAGTGATGGATGGGGCGACATGGTGTCAATGCACAGAATCTCAATAATGTCTCCATATCGCTGCACCTGATAAGACTGCACAAGGCAGGATTGATGGAGTCGCAACGCGGGCGGCTGTTACTTCATGTGCCCCCCCGGCCATTTATACATTTATCTACCATTACCCACAAGGGGGGGGGGGCATCATTTGTCAGTCCTGAGTTAGTGGGAAGCCCAGGAGGGCATGCACCTGGCACTGCCACCATCCTGCAATCTATCGCCTGTCAGTGTCATACAAGATGAAATGTGCATTACATGAAGTGCTGGGTTTAACCCCGTCAGGGTCTATAATCTGGAATATTCATTGATGGCCTGTTCTTAGGATCGCAGCATGAAGAGGCTGCGGCACTTGTATTTGTATAGGAATGAGCTGCAGTACCAGGCACGACCACACGTGTCGCCATGTCTGATCCCTCCGTTCTGCTGATCAGCAAGGGTCCCAGACTGGTCACACATAATGGAGTGTAACCCCCGCCCCCCCCATGTGCAGACACCTCTTTCCACTAGGTACAGGGGACGGGCACCTCCTTCTCCGGATACGTAGGTCATCTTCTCTTATTGATGTATATAGTAGATGCAGAAAACCTGACATAAAAGGGTCCGTATACTTCTTTATTGTTTAAATGCAAATTTAGAAAAATAAAATGAAAGCAACTTTGCAAATACTTTTAACTTTTCAAAAATGGACCGTTTGGTGTATACAGCTCCGATGCAGAAAACACATTAAACCCAGTGTGTAGTCAGATCCTGCAGTCATGTGGTACTCCCCTCCTTCTGCCTCCTTTTATTGATAAACAGTAGAAAGGGGGGGGGGGGGTGATTGTCCAGCTTAGAAAACCCGTTGTCCTACACCCTATTAGGGAGTTCTAGGGTAATAGAGGGGGGGGGGGGGTCCTCTGTTCAGGACCCTCAACTCTTGTCCAGAGTGGGGAGCGGTTACATAGAGCGTCTCTGAAGGACCTGTCCTGTATTACACGAACACATTGATATAAATGAACACTGTGTAATACTTCATTTCTCCTGTGGTGGCGCTGCAGAGAAACTGAACACATCCTAGCAGGTTTCCCTATAGATTACAGGCGATCACTGGGGATCTCAGCAGAAGCTTTGTCACCTCATTGTCAGGGGTCCCTTCTAACATGTCCAAAGCGGAGACCCCCCTTGAGGTATCAGAGTGTGAAACGCGTCATAGTACGACCCCACATCTGAGTGCCGTAGCGAGTCATTTAGGCCTGGGACCTCACACAGTCCTACAGGTACATTCCATGTTATTTTTGTCACATGCCAGATTAGGGGATTACCGAAGCACTGGATGTCGGATTATCGGATTCTTTCATGGAGATATTACGGATCTGCGCCTCCTCATACAAACAGTCTATTATGACCGTCCCGCCCAGTCCCCGTGCCGCATTGATCACATCTTTTAATAAACGGATAAGAATCTATTTAAAGCCGCACGGATCGTACAGCGGAGAAGAAAGTTTAAGAGGAGACGTCAGGACTCCGCGGGGAGAAGAAGCTGCTAAAACCCCACCTTGTCCTCCACGAGACGCGTCTATTCCCATTACAGCGTATGTGCTGAGCGCTCGCGCACCTTATGGCTGACGGTCTCTGAATAGTCGCTGACATATGTTCACATCTTATAAATACCGGCAGATGAGGCGCTGGAAGGAACGCCGCCTCTCGCTGCGCCCCCGTACATTAAAGGGGAAACTGTAAACTAAAGCTCAAGATCCGGGCGGACGGCGCAACAATTGTCATGGGGGGCAACCAATATGGCCGACATTATAGCTCCCGTGGGGGTTATCAGTTTCCAATGACTGTTTACTCCTTTCACATCCAAAGCTGCTTTCAAAATTGTGATGGGCGCTCTGGAAACCGACCCTGATGTACAGAGGAGCAAGTAACATCCGCCTCTACCCCAGCCTGACATGTCTGATAACAGAGAACAATAGATTGTATACACCTGTCCTACAGTCATCCTCTCCCCAGCCTGACATGTCTGATAACAGAGAACAATAGATTGTATACACCTGTCCTACAGTCATCCTCTCCCAGCCTGACATGTCTGATAACAGAGAACAATAGATTGTATACACCTGTCCTACAGTCATCCTCTCCCCAGCCTGACATGTCTGATAACAGAGAACAATAGATTGTATACACCTGTCCTACAGTCATCCTCCACCAGCCTGACATGTCTGATAACAGAGAACAATATATTGTATTCACCTGTCCTACAGTGATCCTCCCCCAGCCTGACACGTCTGATAACAGAGAACAATAGATTGTATTCACCTGTCCTACAGTCATCCTCTCCCCAGCCTGACATGTCTGATAACAGAGAACAATAGATTGTATTCACCTGTCCTACAGTCATCCTCCCCCAGCCTGACATGTCTGATAACAGAAAACAATAGATTGTATTCACCTGTCCTACAGTCATCCTCTCCCCAGCCTGACATGTCTGATAACAGAGAACAATAGATTGTATTCACCTGTCCTAGTCATCCTCTCCCCAGCCTGACATGTCTGATAACAGAGAACAATAGATTGTATTCACCTGTCCTACAGTCATCCTCACATGAAATGGCTGATAACAGAGAACAATAGATTGTATTCACCTGTCCTACAGTCATCCTCACATGAAATGGCTGATAACAGTGAGAAAGAGATCACATTCAGAAGATGGACATAAGATGGACCTTGGGGTCAGTTTCCCTTTAAAGGGATAGTAACATGAATGATTTAAAGGACCCCCTTGTACAAACTGAACCACAATAAAATCGACCAACAGCAAAAACGTCAAGGGATCTGGTTCACAAAGCTCAAATACGTGAGGTCCCGGCTTTACAGGAGGCTTACTGACATCTCTGGACCCGTAGGAAGGCACAGAAAAACAGGAGAAGATCCTGCTCCGCCTTACTGATCGTGTACCGAGGATTTCTACTCCACTCATGTCTAAAGCTGCAGCCAGAAGTCGACTGTAAGCCGAAAGCAGTGTATTGTGGGAGATCAGATGACCGCTACACAGTAACAACTGCTGCTAGATCACATGGCTGACGGCAGGTGGAGATATACCGCTGTCTGTTTCCACGGGCAACCGGAAGAATGTTGAATACAGCTCTGAATGTGATCGAAAAGACAAATGGAGGCAAGGAGTCCGGAGCGGGACACTGAGAACCCGGAAGACTCGGCAGAAGACAGAACCTTCAGGAGAAACAATGGCGGCCGCTGCCATAAAGCATCATGCTGGAGGATTTCAGGAGTCCTCCCGGTTTTAGCGGCATCTTGGTGGGAGGCTCTTTAAGATGCGAGACGCCTCATATTGTAACATCTTTATACCGTGTAGACATTCTGCAATGCAGCACGAAAGGCGTGAAAACGAAAATAACGGGACGTGTGCAAATATTACCGTGCGAATGCTGAAATAAGAGGCAGCGCAAGAAAGGCGGAAATGAATAGGTGGCAGGAGTGTGGGGGAGGGGAGACGCAGGTGGAAAGCCGCCCCTGGCATTGAGTAATACGGGCTGCTTGCTGTATATGAGGGCTTCATCGTAGGGGGTGAAATATGAAGGGGGCGGTACAGAATTAGGAAAACTAGGCGGCTTTCCCCCAGAAACCGCACCGGCTGTAGTCCATGGGATGTGTTTGGTATTTAAGTATCTGGGCCTGAGCTGCAATACCAGACGCGACCATGGACAAGAATGGTGCCGTTTCTGGATAAAAGCAAACGACCCCTTTAAGTAAAAAAATCCCCATGACAACACCGCATGGTTTAAAGGGAAAGTCCAGTCTTATATAAAATTTGGCACTACTAAATTTCTGCCGTTTTCTAATAGGCTTTGTGCTTTAATCCCTCACTGCCTGGTTGCAGGCAGTGAATAAGAACCAAAAACATCTCCTGACAGTCTCCTGCTCACACAGCGGATGGGTTGCTGCAATGTGTCAGTGTAGACCAACTTCTGGGAGCTAAATGAACAAATCGCTCTCCAGTGCCAGACTCCATAATGATATCGTAATGGGAGCGGTGGGGGTATTAGGGAGTAAAGAGGGAGGTGGGGGAGGGGCAGACTCTTCATCCGCCGCCTACTGAAATGCTCTGTGGCACAGGGTCTATTTGCCTTCATTAGTAGATGTGGTGGCACAAAATCAGGATGAGGGACGGCTGTTTACCAAGCGGAGTATGGCATGAAGAAACCGGGCACACCACGACCACGGATGGCATCAGACTGCAATGGCTCCAGCCAAATAACTGCAACTGAAGCCTGGGAGCAAGGTTGTCAGGCACCGGAGTGTCTGTCTCTTTAATAAACACAGGTGGTTGTCGTCGCACTGTGATTGTACGACAGACTGTCATGGCGGCCACCGGGAGTGGTCACCTCTCCAGGAAAATGTACAAAGTGGAGGTCTCCTTACATTATCTCATACATCTTTATTTTTGAGACGGGACATCGGGGAGATTTCCAAAAGTGTCGCACGTAGCAGACCCCGCCCATTAATATAAGACACCCCCGAAAATGATGCCGTTTGAATCACAAATTGTACATTTAACACCCCCTTTATCCTACCCCCAAGTACCAGGACCAGACCCCAAATCCCCATAATATAGCCTTCAGATACTCCCCGATCCTCGTTATCTGCAGCGGAGTCTGGGAGTGAAGAGGACTGCGGGAACGGGGAGAGGGGTGGATATTTAAGAGGATGTGGGGCACCTGGGACATTTACATGTTCTTCCGGGAGTCTCCAGGACATTAGAGACACACACTGCCCCCTAGTGGGCAAATAGCAATAAAAACACAGCAAGAATTACAAAACACTCCCCAAAAATGTGGTGCATCTTACTAGACGCTTCTCTTTCTTACACCACCACCTCTTGGTAAACTTAATGGACGCCAATTTTGTTGTGCAAGTTGAGGCCACGCCCCTTCCGCTACTCTCTTATAACGTCTCTCTTGTGGCACAAACGTTTGTTTTTTTTCTGCTGGAAATCAATAATGAATTTGTACCAACTTTGGCCAGAAATCTGACGCAGCAACAATTGTAAATCTGTTCTATGACTTGTGCAGATCTTGTGGGGGCGGGACTTGACTTCTAGGTTTGGTGTCATGCTCCGCCCCCCCATAGGATTATAGGATCAGTTTAGTCTAGAATAAGAGCAACATAACTGATGTATCCTAATAAAACAGCCTAGAAAGTATTGCAGTGGTCTACAACCTGGGGCTCTCCTGCTGGGAGTTGTAGTTCTGCTGCAGCTGGTGAGCCACAGGTTAGGGACCTCATCTAATGCACACGGTGAAAGCTTGGATCCTGCGTTCAATGCTAATCTGCTGAAAGAGCGATCCGGCCGATTAGAACATCAAGAGGCAGCGCAGAAAGATGGATTATTGAGCAGGGGCCTGGATTTTAAAAGGCGTGTGGTGCCCTTTAAGACTGAAAAGTACAAGTCAACTCGACTGTGTGCTGGAGGGGGTACTCTGCACCTTCCACCGTACTCCTCTCCTGAAATACACTGTGCTGCTCGGGACCCTGCTCCTTCTACCACTAAAACTCTCAATCTGTGGCCACCCACAAGGGCAGCACAAGCCCCTCCTGAAATACTTAGTGCTGCTGGGAGACCCTGCTCCTTCCACTATGTAACTCTCAGCCTGTGACCTCCCACAAGATCAGCACACTCCTCTCCTGAAATACTCTGTGCTCCTGGGGACCCTGCTTCTTCCACTCTGCCAGTACCCCCAGACATGAAATACTCTGTGCTGCTGGTACACCCACTACGTGTGTGTGATTGCAGGAAAGTCTATCAAGGACTAGGGCCCGCTGCTTGTGCTGCACGGTGTCATCCATTTAACAGATTTTTGTAAAGGTTTCCCTTTAAACAACCCGATGTCATTGAGCAGGTAAGAACAACGCCAATTTCCATGCCTTTCAGGATCTGTGGAAAGCTGTGTGATAGTCCTGGTGGGTACGGTCATTACTCCCACCCCCCTCTTCAAAGCCTCAGAGGAGGATTCATGTACTTGTAGTTCCCCCTCTCATCGCTTCTTCCCATGATGCTCAGCAGCTGTCTAGTTAACAGACCTCACCCACAATCTTACCCGGGCACATTTCTATGCGTCTCATTATTACAGGAGGGTATGACCCGCTCGATGCACAGCTGGAGCCACACAGTGAAACGCCTGGTGCAGATGGCGCTCGTGCAATTGAATTACAGCGAACCCCTGGATCACCCGGCACAGATAGGAAAGGTCAATGAAGAGGCAGCGCTGGAGGAGGCAGTAATTCCACCTGTGCCCCCCGCTGAACACGCTGATGAGTGACAGGGGCGGCCATGCGGCAAGGTTACCCGCACCTTAACGTGACACGGAGGGCCCCCTGCTGGGTACAGGCTCCATCCTAATCCTTCCCCTGTACCTCATCGTCATGCCACGCATACGTCTTCGGGACAGCAGGGAAGAGGTGGTCACAAGTGTCAAATTAAAGGGGGGACCCCACCAATCTCCAGGATATTAGGGCCCCAATCAAGCGTGACCACACACATTAAAAGGGATTGGAAAGGATTGGAAAAACATGGCTGCTTTCTCCCAAAACAGCGCCACACCTGTCCACAGGTTGTCTGTGGTATTGTAGCTGAGCCTCATTCACTTTAATGCAACGGAGCTGCAATACCTGACATGTACAGGTGTGGAGCTGTCTTTACAAGAAAGCAGCCTTGTTTTTCTAATCTTGTTCTACCGCTTTAAAAAAAAAAAAAAAAAAAAATGGTACATAGATGTGCAGTTAGCGTTCGCCCCCTCTCCAATCCCTCTCTCCTACTTGTGTCAGTCTTCACTGCAGTACTGCATTAGATTCACATACAGGAATCTCAGGAATATAAATCTCAATACTTAACAGCAGGCGGTATAAACCTCCATGGGCACAAATGGTGCCCAGAACGAGCCGCATTCACATGTGCAGGTTTGTATCCAGTCTAGAAAATCCTCTGTGAGCTGTATGACTCCAGACTGACACAATGTAACAGACGATCAGGGCACGAGAGAGCTCAGAGTATTGTCTGCACTGGATGCATTGTAACAAAGTGACAGGTGATCAGTCTCTAAATGTAAAACAAGGTGTCCATTCACTGACAGCAAGCAGAGAGCCTGAAAACGGTAAGGAATTAAAATCTTGGATAAAGTTGCTGGTAATTTACATTAATCAATAATTCATGAATTTGACAAAAAAAATACACAGACTAACATGTAAAAGCGGCGCTGGCACCATTCTTCCTGCTCTCCCGGGGTGCGTCCATGCAGAAAGAGGACGGGCAGATGTCTTGTGACATCAGTTGTGCCATCATGGCAGCTCCGCAGCCTGGTACAGTGTGTCACCCGGCAGCCACAAACGTCATTCCCCAGTCCCGGCATGCTGCCTGACACGTCGTACGCAGCTCTCCTGCTACGTCAAGCATGTTTTCTGCGGGGCTGTCGATGCGTTTGGAAGGTAATCACCCGCGAGTCATGAGTGTTCATTAGGGCGACTGGACTGGTTATTGACCCAAGCGCACGATAGAAGGACTGCCGGAGACTAGAGGACATTGCTCTGCGGACTGGTCACACCGGACAGCCGACTGTCAGTCTGAACAGACCCCAAACATAGGCAGGTGGCAAATTATTTTTTTTATTATTTGCTTAAGACACCTGCACCATATGCAATAGGGGAAATTACAGAAAATGTATCGGCAATAGAATCCAAATGTGTCGGCAAAAGTATCAAAATGTGTCGGCAAAAGAATCAAAACGTGTCGGCAAAAGAATCAAAATAGATCGGCAAAAGAATCAAAATAGATCGGCAAAAGAATCAAAATAGATCAGCAAAAGAATCAAAATAGATCAGCAAAAGAATCAACATGTATTGTGTATCGGCAATAGAATCCAAACTTATCGGCAGAAGAATCAAAACGTATCGGCAAAAGAATCAAAACGTATCGGCAAAAGAATCAAAACGTATCGGCAAAAGAATCCAAACGTATCGGCAAAAGAATCCAAATGTACCAGCAAAAGTATCCACATGTATCAGGACATTTTAAAGAGTCCCTCCAATTGTCTGGAAGCCGCTGGAGTAGTAATTCCTCACTATAGTTTTAAATAATTTCAAATACATTACAAGGGAATTTTGAGTTGATAGAGGGGGTCCCACTATTCAGCACCCCCATTAATTTGTCACAGCAGAAAGAGCCTCTCTCGCCCTGGAGGACCCAGCACATTGCTTTCATTGGTCATGGTGTAATGTCTTGTTTCCCCTGTGGTGGCGCTGCTGTGGATTACAACACTTGCTGCTAGATTATAGCCGATTCCTGGGGTCCCAGCAGCAGGACGTCCTGTGATCATCTCATCAGGGGACACAACCAACAAAAACAAGCACCCCTTTAATGGAATCACAGAGATGATGAAGGGCTCCCTCCTATTGGTCAGCAGACTGTCCAAAAACATCTCACAGCAGCCAATGGAAAAAAATCGGCTATTTTCTTACTGGAATTTCTTACCGAAAACAATTAGTCAATGAAGCGGCATCGTCTGCCGGCCGCGCCTTCCCACCATAGAGAATAAACGACACTAGTGAGGAAAGTAGCGCCCCGCCGCAGCCTCGCTCCCGGCGAAAACATCCATCCAGCTCGTGACAATAGACGTGAGTGGAGGATTAGGAACAAGACCGGAGTATAAAGAGCTTCCTGTTCATTCGTTAGAAACTTAAAAAGCAAAAACTCTGATTCATACTCAAGTCACATCCAGAGCTGCACCAACATTTCTGCCGCTTTCAGCGTTTTTTTTCCCACCCCAATGTCAGATATCTGACCTTACAGCTCAGAATTAGCTTTACCATAATCATTTGAGCTCCCACAATGAACTGCATTACATCTTTGTGTGTGACTAGAGTAGAAAATATCCTCATAAGAATGCAGCAAGTGCAAAAATAAAGCAGCGGAGAACTGAGCGATCGTGAGTCGCTGCCTCGGAGAAGGTCTGCTGACCCGTACCACCAGCAGACATTTCACCCCGGATTGTTAGCGGAAGGCGGACCACCGGGGACTGTTCGCTCATCAGACCCTCGTCTTCCGGACTGTGAGAGCCTCGGCTAAACTAGGACTCACCCTCCCGCGGGGAATAACTTCCCCGGCCTCGGAGTATAGATTTACTTAACAAGACGCCAGGAGGAGGGGGCAGCATGAAATAAATAGATCTCGGCCCACTGAGGTTTTCCATTCTCAGTCCATGGGTGGTACAGAGGAGGAGGGCTCGTTACAGAGTCGGCCGTACACTGCCATAACGTCTATGCAAAAAATGTATTGTTTGCACGGCGCCAACATATTCTGCGCCGCCGTATGGGACAAAATTCTAATAAAAAAGGTTGAGAAAGAAAAGGGTAAAATCCGGCGAAATATAAAGGGGAGAAGAAAAATCCTCCAAACTGTCTCAAGGCTGTCAGGGCATGGTGAGAGTTGTAGTTCCGCATAGTGGTGGTAGTTATAGTATAAAATCCAGTCAATAGGGCATCCGCAGGGATTTCTGAATGCAAAAGAACATACAACCAAAAACCCGCGAAGAGGAAAAAAAAAAAAAAAGGCTTGTGGTTCAGGGGAGGAAAAGACAGGGGGCGCTCTACTATGAACCTATATAGAGGAGATGAACTGGTCACCTCTACGAGTTGTGTCTCAGATCGGTTGGGCTGTGTTGGTGCTGGAAGAGGATGGCGCTCTAGCGGTTGGGCCTCGCCTAGGGCGGCATGTTGGAGATGAGCGGAAAATATGGTATAACCCCGTCTGGACGAGATATTCGCCTAACGCTCCCGGTTTGAGAACTCTACTGGATCACCGGCCAATGACGATCACTAGCCATGGAGTGCCAAGTACTGTGGGTACAGTTAGGGTCTCAGCCGCAGCCAATCAGACCAGAAGGTGAGGAGAGGTCTCCAGCTGTTGTGAAACTACAACTCCCAGCCTACGCCTGTCAGAGAATGATGGGAGCTGTAGCTTGGCAACAGTTTGAGAGCACTGGGTTCAACACGCCGTCTTGATAGGATTCTACAGTGTTAGGGCCCGGGCTGGACACCCCATACAACAGGCCTTAGCGTCAGCTGATGGGTGTTGTAGTCCCTCACCTCGGCTTCCCCTATTTATTTTTTTTCCTCCCTCTAAAATGAGGACAACAGAAATTTTACAATGAGAACGGGAGACGAGAGGAACCCGAGGAGACAATAGGAATAAATTAGCAGCGAGATTTTATTTTTAGCCCAAGTAGCGCAATTCCAGAATTGATTTTCTGTCTGTCGGATTCAAACAGCCGTCTCCGAAATAAAAATAATAAAAAGGAATCGAGAAACCTGAAACACGCAGGAATTTTACATCTGGTGCCAACTGGATACTAAAAATACTCCACTCGGAGCCCGGATGAAAGGATCCTCCTCGCCCGGCAGACGAGCTCAAAGCCGGAGGGTGAAAGAAGAAAACCGTCTGAGACCGGAGACTCCCGTATCTTTACTGGGGTATAAAGGGAACCCCAAAAAACGGCAATATTTATTAACGGGAGCGGCAACAAAGAGCGTCTCCGTCTCTGGAGGACCCGACATGTCCATGGATTATACAGACGAACCATCGATTCCAATAGGCACTGTGTAATGCTTCATTTCTCCTGTGGTGGCGCTGCAGAGAAACTAAACACTTGCTGTGGATTCCCTCACAGATCGAAGTTGATCGCTGGGGGTCATAATAACAGGACATCCTGCGATCAGCTTATGATTAGGGGGCCGTTCTAACAAAAAGGCATTGTCCCAAGCGGAGAACCCCGTTAGTGTAGTTTTCCCAAACTAATAGCAATATTAAAGAGACAACCCCTTCCATATCGGAGCCGGTGCGATGTTGAGCTGATCGCCGTGGGTCT
Source organism: Rhinoderma darwinii (assembly GCF_050947455.1). NCBI lineage: Eukaryota > Metazoa > Chordata > Amphibia > Anura > Rhinodermatidae > Rhinoderma > Rhinoderma darwinii. The sequence continues at coordinate 4,113,814 of NC_134694.1, forward strand.
AGCTCCCAACACTCGATTGCAGGGGGAGGCCACGGCCTGCCAGGAATCCCCCCCAGCGGCCACCAATAGGTCATTTGGACAGGAATTACCGTATCTTCATAAGACAACGCCTCTGGTAACTTCTGTTGTGGCACGGGGATCTTAGGGCGCCCTAAAATATTAGATATAGCTCCTTTTTAGTAAAGATCAACAGTCCTATCATGCTTCCTTCTCCATTCACACTCAAAGTCAGATGTGACATCACAGCTAAGCTTTGGATGTGACTGGAGTAGAATAAAGTAAAGCCAATTAACTGGGCAATGATGGAAATTCTCTGTGTCCTACACCAAATCTGTCACAAAAATAGGGACAGGACACCCCATATTGTCAGCATAGGGGGTCTAGGCGGGGGTTCAATCCCTGGGAGGGGGTAAGGGGTAGTTTCTCCCAGTTCTTTTTCCAGCATGAACACAGAATATGGGATTTTTCAGGGCATCTCAGTCGGGATGATAAGCAAATGTTGCTGATTGACTGGCAGATCGTCACCGAGGCTTTGTAGCTGCGCCAGCGCCCCCCCCCCCTCGCTATAACAAAAGCGCTAATTGGAAGCACAGCAGTAACATCAGAGCTTTGATGTCGGCTTCAAATGTGAACTTGAGCTGACTTTTCTGTCTCTGTCCGACTGTATTAAATGCCTGAAATATGGAGTTCACAGGAGAGCGGAAACTTTTACCGAGAATACTGATTGGCTCAGACAGTTCTGTGACACCTAATCCTGCAGATGGACGCCACGTAAAACCCGCGCGCCCACCGCGTCTCTGTACTCCAAACTCCTGCACGGCCTATGTATATTTCAAGACGATCTGCCGCCAGACGGACCCTTTTATTTCCGGATGCCCTAATGAAGGGATTAGTCCGTGCACCCCCCACGATGGCAGCAGGTGTATAAAGGGCATCGACGACCTTAAAGAAACGGCAGCTGGGTGACCACCACTCGTGGCCGCCATTACAGTGCCCATTGGGTATGTTACCCAGTTTGCAAAGACCATGAATGGCATTAGAAACGTGCAGAGCAAGACTGGTTTTACGTGTTGCCGTAGTCGCAAAGAGTAGTACCGATACTAAAAGAAAAACGACTCCATGGCGATGTTAAGAAAACCCACTTACCGCCGTTTTCTGCGTGAAAAGATGCAAAAATCGAAACGCTACAACAGAACGTAAAGAAAAACCCCACCCCCACGTCTCGTTATGTCTGTGTCAGTCTTTACTGTAGATCTGGAATTCTACTCATGAACCAGGAAGCTCAGGATGAACAGAATAGGCCAATATCAGACAGGGACGTGCGGTAAGAAAACATTGCGGGGTGATATGGGGATCCTATATGATAACAGCGTCTCTCTATTAAAGATCTATTGTAATCTATATGGGGGCTCAATGTAAGGCTTCCGGTTTGGGCCGGCCCTTTGGGTAGGTTCCACTGCCGATACGCTGTGAATGTGCTCAGGGTCCCTCGCTCCGGAGATGGCGGCACACAGTGTAGGAGGTTTGAAGACCTTCAAACCCCTCCTTCTCCCGACACTAGCCAGAAGAAGGGAGGGGGGGATTGTGTGATGACACTAAAGCGAGTGCATCCACCCCAAATTTGCAGCATAAATCAATGAGGTTGCTTTACCACATTGACCATGCTGCAATTTTGGGAACTGCTCCCTCTAGTGGTCAGAACATGGAAATGTTATAAATTAGAATCTAATTTATAATATTTCCTGACTTGTGAAAAAATTAATACAATGTGTAATCACTTAAAAAATAATTGTTTAACTGAAAAAAATAATAATAATTTCTAGCGACACGTTCCCTTTAAGACCAGGAATATGGGAAATCTGGCCGGGTACAATGTTCTTGAATATTTTACGGGCGCTTGTTAGCGCTGGGCACGGCCGTGTGTCTGATTTGCTATGTACGGATGAGCGGGTTTGCTGGAAAGCGAAAAAAAAAAAAAAAACGACATTTCAGCAGGGACGTCGGGATGAAGCTGTCACCGGTGACAATCAGCTGTCAGGGAGGGAGGGAGACGGGAAAGAAAGAGCGGGCCCCAGATTAGATCAGAGGAGGTGGCGGGAGACATCAGATAGCACGGGAGCTGCCGACCTGTCAGGAGGATGCGGCAGACAGCGCTAATATAACCGCGCGCTCGCCAGGGCCGCGCTGAAGCTTTATAAGCCATTATTCCAGGTGATAGATGGGAGGAGGGGGGAGATATCAGGCCGCGGGGTAGACACAGGTTACACACACAGGACACGGGGATTATTCTTATTAAAACCTCCCAGCAGCAAAATGGGACCTGAAATGACCTGGGGGGAGGGGGAGGTGCAGCAGAGCCGAGTGTCTCATCAGGGCTCTGATCGCTGACAATGGCGGCCACACTGCGAGTCCGTGGACTACCTAGGAATAAAAAGGAATATTGCTGCCGACAGGTAAATAGACGCTGGCCACAGCAGAGAGCGCAGCAGAGGCCGCAGCAGAGGGCGCAGCAGAGGCCGCAGCAGAGGGCGCAGCAGAGGCCGCAGCAGAGGGCGCAGCAGAGGCCGCAGCAGAGAGCGCAGCAGAGAGCGCAGCAGAGAGCGCAGCAGAGGCCGCAGCAGAGGCCGCAGCAGAGAGCGCAGCAGAGGCCGCAGCAGAGGCCGCAGCAGAGGCCGCAGCAGAGAGCGCAGCAGAGAGCGCAGGAGAGGCCGCAGCAGAGGCCGCAGCAGAGGCCGCAGCAGAGGGCGCAGCAGAGGGCGCAGCAGAGGCCGCAGCAGAGGCCGCAGCAGAGGCCGCAGCAGAGGCCGCAGCAGAGAGCGCAGCAGAGAGCGCAGCAGAGAGCGCAGCAGAGGCCGCAGCAGAGGGCGCAGCAGAGGGCGCAGCAGAGGGCGCAGCAGAGGCCGCAGCAGAGGCCGCAGCAGAGAGCGCAGCAGAGAGCGCAGCAGAGAGCGCAGCAGAGAGCGCAGCAGAGAGCGCAGCAGAGAGCGCAGCAGAGGCCGCAGCAGAGAGCGCAGCAGAGGCCGCAGCAGAGGCCGCAGCAGAGAGCGCAGCAGAGAGCGCAGCAGAGAGCGCAGCAGAGAGCGCAGCAGAGAACGCAGCAGAGAACGCAGCAGAGGCCGCAGCAGAGGCCGCAGCAGAGGCCGCAGCAGAGGCCGCAGCAGAGGCCGCAGCAGAGGCCGCAGCAGAGGCCGCAGCAGAGAGCGCAGCAGAGGCCGCAGCAGAGGCCGCAGCAGAGAGCGCAGCAGAGAGCGCAGCAGAGAGCGCAGCAGAGAGCGCAGCAGAGAGCGCAGGAGAGGCCGCAGCAGAGGCCGCAGCAGAGCGCGCAGCAGAGGGCGCAGCAGAGGCCGCAGCAGAGGCCGCAGCAGAGGCCGCAGCAGAGGCCGCAGCAGAGGCCGCAGCAGGGGCCGCAGCAGAGAGCGCAGCAGAGAGCGCAGCAGAGAGCGCAGCAGAGAGCGCAGCAGAGAGCGCAGCAGAGGCCGCAGCAGAGCGCGCAGCAGAGAGCGCAGCAGAGAGCGCAGCAGAGAGCGCAGCAGAGAGCGCAGCAGAGCGCGCAGCAGAGCGCGCAGCAGAGGCCGCAGCAGAGGGCCGCAGCAGAGGCCGCAGCAGAGAGCGCAGCAGAGAGCGCAGCAGAGAGCGCAGCAGAGGCCGCAGCAGAGAGCGCAGCAGAGAGCGCAGCAGAGAGCGCAGCAGAGGCCGCAGCAGAGGCCGCAGCAGAGAGCGCAGCAGAGAGCGCAGCAGAGAGCGCAGCAGAGAGCGCAGCAGAGAGCGCAGCAGAGAACGCAGCAGAGAACGCAGCAGAGAGCGCAGCAGAGAGCGCAGCAGAGAGCGCAGCAGAGGCCGCAGCAGAGGCCGCAGCAGAGAGCGCAGCAGAGAGCGCAGCAGAGAGCGCAGCAGAGAGCGCAGCAGAGAGCGCAGTATTAAGTGCGGATTCTACCGGTGAATCACCTGCCGTTTCAATGCAGATTTCCGCATCACATTACGCAGCGCGTGCATGAAGACTCGCAGTTCCGAGAGGTGGATCCATGTTGCGTTTCCTCGGTTCGGCCTCCACGGACTGATCGTTGCTTTAACCCCTTCCTGTCTGCTACCTATGGAGCAGCATTTATGACAGCGCAGTGCTCCATTCACAGTAAACATTCTTCGTCCGCCTCTTCTGTATTTATAGAAATCTTATGGAGCCAATTAAAGGTCGTTATTTTAGGGGCCCGGTGCGCCCATGAGGGGCCGATAATGACACACAGAAGCCTGTAGTCCGGTCAGTCGCTCTCTCGATGTCTTTTCCTTTGGCGGGTAGCGTTGTTGCAGCCGCGCGGTCACACCCCCCTCCGCCAGCTTCCGTGGGCACAATTTGCTATTTTTCCGCTTGGACGGGAATGTAAAATGTTTTTCTTATATATCTATCCGAAAGGCTGGGGCGCCATGACCGGGGTTACAGGGGCCAGCGGCGGGGGCTTCTAACAAGCTGCTAACGCCTCCGGATCGGGGGCGCCGGCATCGTATTGGCGGGTCTAATAAGTCAAGGCGCTGTATGTTTATCGGATACATGAAGGCGAGGAGATGAAGCCGTGTTTTCCATCTCACACCCAAACTTTGAGCTGTAATGACCGACGTGGTCATTATTAGCTGCTAATGATCAATTACTTGGTGATATATTCCCCCCGAGCCCCGGCGCTGCCGCTCCGTAATTGGTGGCGTCTGGTGAGGAGGGTGCGGGCTCCTCTCAAATGCTGATAAATATAAGGACATTTCGGGAAGGGGGGGGGGCGACTGCAATCTGATTAAACATTAGAATTAAACTACAGAATATAACGTATACCCGACAACTGATGTACGACGGCGAACAGGAGGAAACAGGTGGTGCCAAGTCATGTGCAAGAAGTGCCAATTCTGTTCCGAATAGATCAGACTGAGCCTCCCTGATACAGATATCACGAATACAATGACAAACCGGCAGTGAACACTGACACAGTAGACACGAGAAAGCTCCGGTCCCACGGTTTGCCCCAATTCAATTCCGAAAATTTGCCTTGCTCTCAAAAGCAGTCGTGTTAATAGCTTTAACCCATTAATGACCACATGATCCTATGCCCGAAGGAATGAACCAATGAATGAAGTGCAGCTCTGGTACGCGGTAATACGGGCTGATGAGCTGCACAGAGGTTGGCTGATAACAGGAAGCAATTGATTGTATTCACCTTTCCTACAGTCAGCTTCTCCTCAACCTTAGGGGGGATTCACACAAGCGTGTATTCGGTCCGTGCGGGCCACGTGGTTTTCACGCGACACGCATGGACCAATACAACTCTATGGGGCAGTACAGACAGTCCGTGCTTTTTGCGCAGCGTTTGTCTGGAGCGCAAAAAGCGCGACAGGTTCAATAACTCTGCGTATTTCGCACATCACGCACCCATTGAAGTCAATGGGTGCGTGAAAACCACGCAGGTCGCACGGAAGCACTTCCGTGCGAACCGACTGAAACAGCGCGCCAGCTGTCAACAGGATGAATGTAAACAGAAAAGCACCACGTGCTTTTCTGTTTCCCAACATCCAAACGGAGTGTCTTTGCGATGAGCGAAGCCGGACAAGCGAACCGAACTTCACCGGGTTCGGCCGAACTCGTTTTGGCCGAACCCGGCAAAAAAATTATCGGTACGCGACGTCAGGAGATAGTCACTGTCCATGGTGCTGAAAGAGTTAAACTGTTTCAGCACCCTGGACAGTGACTTCCGATCCCAATATACATGAACCTGTAGAAAAAAAAACGAAGTTCTGACTTACCGATAACTCCCGGCTTCTTCCTCCAGTCTGACCTCCCGGGATGACAATTCAGTCCAAGTGACAGTTCCAGCCAATCACAGGCCAAGCACAGGCTGCAGCGGTCACATGGACTGGCGCGTCATCCAGGGAGGTGGGGCCCGATGTCGAGAGGCGCGTCACCAAGGACGCGTCACCAAGGCAACGGCCGGGAAGTTCTCGGTAAGTACGAACTTTTTCTTTTTTTTCAACAGTTTTTTCGATATTGTGTTCGGCATTCACTGTCGAGGGTGCTGAAAGAGTTACTGCCGATCAGTTAGCTCTTTCAGCACCTTGGACAGTGACGGCCGTCGACTAGCCTCATCTCTATGATGGCGGCTGCGTGATTTTCACGGATGTCACACGCAGCTGTCAAATGGTTTTTGCGCGCGCAAAACGCATTGTTGTTTGCGCGCGCAAAAACGCAAAGTTCGTGTGTATCTGCCCTAAAGAGGGCTGATAACAGGGAGCAGTAGATTGCATTTACCTGCACAGGAGGAGGATGACCGTCTGTAGGTGTAGCGCCCTGCGCTGTAATTGCTGGCAGTATATAAGACCCGGTGTATGTGCGGGTGACGGCCTCCCCGGCGTCTTAATGGATGGATTAGACGCAGACGCCACTTCCAGTCACCGACACCATAAACCGTCCGTCACGTGCTGGAAAAGCGTCTACGATGGAGCGCAGTAAAGTGAATTTGCCGTCTCTTGACTGATCGTATAACATCAGAGGACTCGCTCACAGATAAAGCGTGCGCTGGACTGCGTTAATGCGATTAGCCGACCACAGGAGACTCTTCAATAGCTGCGAGAGCGCAGAATGGCGCGGTAATCAAATATCCCACGGAAATGGTGCCCTGATGAGGAAACGCGAGACGACTCCCCGCATCATGTGACCTGTGAACCCGCGGCACAGAACTACGGTCGGGAATCTGGACCTAAATAACACTGGAGACTCTCCAACTGTGATGTTCAGTCCTCACTGCAATTCTTGCATTCTATTCAGGAAGCAGCAAGCGCAGGATGAACATTTCTAATCTACAACCGATTACAGAATAGTATTGACATGACGGGGGGCGCCGCTGCGCTGCCGGGGGTTGGTTACACAGCATTAGAGAACGTCTCACTAGATATAATGCTCAGTAAGTGACGGCGGTCCCCTCCCCTCCCCCTCCTTACGCCACAATTATCCTAATCAAAACGCCATTTATCCTTTATGTACGGGACTGAAATAGCCGGGGTTTCCCCCTCGCTGGAGCGCAGCGCGGAATTCCAGACACCGGCCATTAATTCTGCCAGGGTTTATTTCGGAGAACGCCGAGCAGACGCTCCCTAAGGTTTCGGCTAATGGCTGTGGCGCGGTGAAGTATCTGTCAGTAACGCAGTATCCTATTATAAGCGCGCCGCCGTCCTGGCCCCATGTAATTATGTTACGTCGCGGTGAGAGTGGCGCGGGGTTAACGATCGTAGACGTGGGAACGCCGAGCCTCCCAGGCAAGTCGCACCACGCCCAGGAGCGCAACTTGTACTCACTTGAAAAATCGTAAAAGTGGCGACAGCGGTGTTAATGAAAAATTCTAATTATAGTTTTGTATCCTCCCCCCCCCCCATCCCCAGTCCCGTAAAGGTGGCATATAATTTACATGTGAACGGGTTCTGTTAACCCCTCGTGTCCCTGCAAAGCCAGAAATAGAGGATGATGGCGCCACTCCTAGCATGCCCTGGCAGAACGAGGGTTGTCGTTTTCCATCAGTTAGAGAGTCATAGGTTGAGGAACACTGGTACGTGATAGGGTACGACTGGCTTAATCCGCAGCGCGTCATCCGCTGCGCCCAGATCTGTGCCGAAACCTGCCTGATGTAAATATCACACCTCCCATAATGCAGTGCAGCAGAACATGTTGTATACAGACGCTGAACCAGCAGGGGGTGGCAGGAAAACGTGAGCTACCAAGAAGCCAGCAGAATTCTGAATTCAGCTCTGGGTGAGAACGAAGGCTTGCGTTTCCTTTCCTCCTCATATTCGCAATCTTCCTTTGTGATCAGTAAATATGAACTTTTCTTATTTCCATCTAGAGGCTGAAAAGTCTTCCTGGCTTAGTCCCGATCACACAGCTGATGGTTTGTTACAACGTATACAGTCTAGGCAATCCTCTCACTTACAGACACGGATACCATGTAACAAGCCCAGCAGCTGAGTGAGCAAGACTAGGCCTGGACAGGTTTTAAGCTTCTAGATGTAAACAAGGATGTTTCTATTCACTGCCAGCAAGCAGAAATCTTGACAATGGCAATGAATTGAAAGAAAAAAACAAAACGAGAAAGTTTTGTCTATTCCTGTTCTCCACATGTTCCTAAATCCCGCACCTTCCCGTGTAACCCCTTTATGTTTTGACCCCTCTCATGTCCTAGGGTGGAGGCACACGCGGCTCTCGCAAGTTCTCCATAATCTGTCCGCATGATTGAGCGGTAAAGCGGTTTGTCGGGAGGACTGCTGTAAATCTACCGGTCAGGACAGGGCTGAAGCAGCGCAGCCGGCGGGCGACACAGGAAGATGTGACAGGAGTCACTTTGTGCAAACCATCGCCTGGTGGTGCCGCTCTGTAAACGCCTGGGAGCATAAAACAGACCCTGCACGTCAATGCCAGTAATGTCTGTTAAAGGGGGTCTCTGCTTTAGACAATCCCTACTTGTTTTAGAAGAATCCCTTGACAATAAGCTGATCACAAAGTGTCCTCCTGCGATCATCTGATCTGTGGAGAAACCTGGCAGTAAGTGCTCAGTTTCCCTGCAGCGCCACCACAGGAGAAATTAAGTATTACACAATTCATATCAAAGTGTTGTCTGTGTAATACAGGACAAGTCCTCCAGAGACACAGCTCTCCACTCTGCCCAAGAGAGGAGGATCCTGAACAGAAGACCACCCTCTAATACCCAGAACTTCCTAATAGGGTGTATAGAGAATCCCTTTAAATACGGACACCACCGGTTCCCCAGGCACATAAGGTCTTGGCTGCCAGCAGAGAGATATTTGTAACTGCCCCTCTGGAGGACCCGGCTGGAGTTCTCCTCTAAAGGGGTCGTTCTCTATATTCAATATATACTGGAGTCGACCTCGTAGGAATCGCTATTGTACAGTGAAATGCCTTTTATCCGGCGTCTGATAATCCAGGAAGTCTGATAATCCGGCACGATCAGGAACCATTAATGCGATTTTACTGGTTTTCCTCCACGGAGCCGCCAGCATGTATCTATACGTATCTCTTGTGCGCAATTTTCAGAAAGACGCCATATTGGACGCCCATGACGTCTTCCTATCCGAGCAGGAGAAAAGCCAAATAAAGACCTTAAAGCTGAAGACAGAAATTAGACGGTAAAGAGGATTACAGCGCAGAACGCGGACGCTTCCTCTGCCATCGCCGTTTGGGGGGTCAAATCCCAGACACGTGAGGCTGAGCGCGGACGACGTGTAAGGAGATTAGACGGAGATTAGCGAACGTCAGAGGAAAAATCGGAGAATCCGGGTCCAGACGAAAAGAACATCCGCTGGTACACGGCGACGGCGCAGTTACTGAGAGTCAGCGTCTGAGCCGCGTCTGTGACCCCGCTGCTCGTCTACAGTGACCCACTGTCCAGTAATGTCCGAGAAAAGATGAGGCAAAATACCGGACACAGCGCAACCACTTTCAATGGACTTCAGAAGCGGGCGCGGTACTGGCGGCCATATTGATTGCTGTAGATATCAGTTCTGTATCTGCGGCGCCGCTTATACGCCGTATAATAACGTGTCCCGCTTGTAGGACTGCCGTCTTATGTATCACTAATGCTGCTCCATATGTAATCTGCTCATCACGGATTATATTCAGGACACGGCACGGCTGCACTGAGGATCATTATAGGCCGCTGACGGACGCTGCGCTCACGGGCGGTCGGAAGGGGTTGTTCCGGCTCAGTCAATCTTCATGTGACAAGCTGAACTGGGGGATGGGGGTTGTGTAAATCAAGCAACCGCTCTAAACGGGGCACTAACCCTGCTGTCTGTCAAACTTTCGCAGAGTAGAGCGGGCAAATACAATCTACTGTTCTCTGTTATCAGACATGTCAGGCTGACTGTAGCATACTTTAATAGGATGAGTGTCCCCATGATCCCTACTGTAGGTCACAGATCTCCAGTGCTGAGAACATCCAGAGATGCTTATATCCAAGATATCGACCGCTCCTGCACTATTATAAGTGTGACTGGCCCTTTAAATTCGAGCTGAGATGTGTTGCCCAGTAAAACGTCGTTCACATATGCGCCAGGGTCCCGTTCCGACGGAGCGGGACCCTGACGGACGCAAACGGAAACCAAAGAGTTCAATGGTGACGGATCCGGTGCCAATGGTTTCCGTTTGTCTCCGTTGTGCAAAGGGTTCCGTTGTTTTGACGGAATCAATAGCGTAGTCGACGAAACGTCGGAACGGGACCCTAGCGCAGATGTGAACGTAGCCTAAGAAGCACACTCAGGAGACATCGCGGGGTTGGGTGCACGCATATAATGTGTGTATGTGTATACTATATATATATATTAGGGGCTTACATTATAATTACCGCAGTTTGGCGCCGGTCCATTATGTGACAATAAACCGCAGCGAGCGCTATAATCCTATATACAGCCGCAGAGAAAGCGGCACGGGGCTCAGACATGTTCACCGGTGCGGTGTTGGGCAGCGCGGCGCCATGACATCATAGGGTCACATCAGCTGAAGGGCACAATGCAATATGTGGGAAGTGTCGCAGGCTACCCCAATCTAAAAAGTGATGGAAAGGGGGGACACGGAATTGGGTATGAAAACATAACACGCCATATCTTGCCACAGAAGTTCCCAGAATGGTTAGTACCCAGCTTTCCCAGACTCCTGAACAGCACACAGTTGTGCAGCGGTAAGTAGAATCATTGCTGCAAGGGGCCTTCCCATAATCGTTATTTATCAACTATCCACATCAATAGCTGATCGGTCAGGGTCCAACTGCTAAGACCCCTACCGATCACGAGAACAGGCTTACCTGGCATGTGCAGTACCGCTTCATTCCATTGGGGTTCCCAGGATCGGCAAAGTAAGCCCGTTCTCGTGATTGGTGGGGATCCCAGCGGTCAGATATTTCTCAGCTATCCTGTAGATTGGTGATAAATAACGATTATGGGAAGTCCCCTTTAAGAAAGCGGCGCATGCTGTAGTGAACACAGTAGTCTAGGAAAGCTGGGTGCCAATCAATATGGCTACCTACCTCCCCCCACCATGGTGGTCACACAATCTCCCTATAAGCTAGAGTGTTAAAGGAATACTCCATACAAAACCGATGCCAGTCCTGAGGGGGCGGTGCATGACACAGTGACTCAAAAGGACAGCAGATGGAATCGCTGTGTCAAGCCCCGCCCCCTGCACTAGACATAATGCTACCTGGAGCGTTCCTTTAAATCTGCTAGAAAGATTTACTGCTTTTCTGGAAACGTAGTGACAACCGCAGTGTTTTCCGCATAAGTGATAGTTGACACCTAACTAAGAAAAAGCCGAATAGACATTTGCTACCCCTTTAAGACTCCTCGCCCGCTCCTCTGTGCGAGAGATGCCGGGTAACTGTGGCGATATTTCCTTTGTTGCTGATCTTGCGGCTCGTCGCAACCCAGAGGAGAGCGAATGAGCCGCCTGATAATGAAACTTCTTGGCCGCTGATCTCGCTCTTATTAGCTCAGCCCCGGCCTTGTACAAACAGCGATCTAGCAGAGCTGGAAACGCAAACAGAGTTTTAATTTTTAATTAGGCCGCTCCCGGTGCCGCGATCCCGGAGAGGAGTCGGAGCGCGGGCGGGAGGATTACTACTTCATTACAGGTTATCTGCGCCCTATCCTGCCAATATTAAAAGTTAATGCTCTGCAATAAGATGGAGGAGTCGATGGCGAGATCTCTGGAGAGAGGAGATGCAAAGTACGAAGAACAAAAAATTCAGAGAGGGCGAAAAGCCGTCAAAGTAACACAAAGTGCGGCACATTCCTTTAATCCGGCGTCTGATAGTCCAGAAATTCCAGTTATCCGCCACAGACTATTAGGATTTGTATACTTGGGTCTGATAAGCCGGAACATTTGATGGACCGGCATATTTAAAGTGTGACGTCCAATATCAGCCATTGTTATAGGTTGTAGTCCAGTGACTCGGAGTGCCCCTAAATAAACGAGTCCCCCCTCCCTGCACATTGGGGTCCTTAGTGATGTAACCTTTAAAAAAAACTGCTAAGTGACCTGAATGGCGCGGTCTCCCCGATTCCAGCGATGTTTTTCTTTTTTTCCTGAACCCCCCCGTTCCAGAGATATGGCCACTGTTGTGTTGGCTCAATCTATGCTAATTTGCTGTAGTTTGCCAACAGGGCGTGAACTACATTTAAGCTGCCTCGCGCTGATTGGTCAGCATCAGAGGCAGGGAAGCTAGCTCCACCCAGTTGGCTAACTACAGCTTATAGGGAGCCAACAAACCAGTGGACATATCTCTGGAACCGGAGGGCCCAGGAAAAAAAGGAAAACAGCGCTGGAATCGGGGAAACAGTGCCACTTAGGTCAGTAACCGGTTCAACTTATATGACCTAGTGACAGGTCCTCTTTAAGCGCTTGGAGAAGGGCATCGTACCTAGTATAATACAATAAAAGACCAGGGTGGAGCAAATATTAGTGGCCAATTTCAAGTTTTTGTAGCAAGAAACGGAGAACCCCATAAACTTCAATGGAAAACGCCTCAAAAAGTAATAAACTGGGTTATTCAATGGTTTCCTACAAGGGTCTTCGGTTACTCACTGGGGTGGGAGGACGAGGGTCGTGGGCTGCGCCTTGGGTCTTCTCTTGGCCGAGACTCCCATCTGGTTGGCGGAGCGTTTCAAGGACTGCTGGTTCAGGAGGCCGGATGCCAGGCCAGCGTGGTACTGCAACTGGGGAGGGAAAAGGAGAAACACTGGTAAAATCCCAGATTTATTGGGAGGGGTAATGAAACCTGTATGAACAACAATATACAATGACATTCAAGAGCATAATAATGTTATAGCAGATCCAGGACGGCCGGGTGACAACCAACATGGCCGACAAGACACTAAATGTGACTAATGATATGATTACAGATGTGTCCAGCATCGCTGCTAGCTCTCAGGTGGATCAAAGCGACTGAGACCCTATTACCCACACTCAGGAGTCCACCGGGGACTCACTTTACAATCAAGAAGTAGGACCTAGAGAGGACTCTTGTAAGGCAGCGCTGCCACATAGACCCAAGAGGACAACCCTGTTATTTCTTTATGAACAGCCGCGTCTGTAATGATGGAGTCCACAGTGGATAATGACAAAGACAGAACCATTGTACCCATGGGGGGAGCCATGTAAAGTGTCACACCCAGGGACCAGCCACATGAACAAGGATCATCCAACATATGAAGGAGATCCGCTTATAATAGTGCTAAAGTGTTATAAGAGGAGCGGCTGATATCAGTCACACATATGATGTAATGTCTCTGGAGGATATAATAGTACTGGAGTGTTATAAGAGGAGCGGCTGATATCAGTCACATATGATGTAATGTCTCTGGAGGATATAATAGTACTGGAGTGTTATAAGAGGAGCGGCTGATATCAGTCACATATATGATGTAATGTCTCTGGGGGATATAATAGTACTGGAGTGTTATAAGAGGAGCGGCTGATATCAGTCACACATATGATGTAATGTCTCTGGGGGATATAATAGTACTGGAGTGTTATAAGAGGAGCGGCTGATATCAGTCACACATATGATGTAATGTCTCTGGAGGATATAATAGTGCTGGAGTGTTATAAGAGGAGCGGCTGATATCAGTCACATATGATGTAATGTCTCTGGAGGATATAATAATACTGGAGTGATATAAGAGGAGCGGCTGATATCAGTCACATATGATGTAATGTCTCTGGAGGATATAATAGTACTGGAGTGATATAAGAGGAGCGGCTGATATCAGTCACATATATGATGTAATGTCTCTGGAGGATATAATAGTGCTGGAGTGATATAAGAGGAGCGGCTGATATCAGTCACACATATGATGTAATGTCTCTGGAGGATATAATAGTACTGGAGTGATATAAGAGGAGCGGCTGATATCAGTCACATATATGATGTAATGTCTCTGGAGGATATAATAGTACTGGAGTGATATAAGAGGAGCGGCTGATATCAGTCACATATGATGTAATGTCTCTGGAGGATATAATAGTGCTGGAGTGATATAAGAGGAGCGGCTGATATCAGTCACATGATGTAATGTCTCTGGAGGATATAATAGTGCTGGAGTGATATAAGAGGAGCGGCTGATATCAGTCACACATATGATGTAATGTCTCTGGAGGATATAATAGTGCTGGAGTGATATAAGAGGAGCGGCTGATATCAGTCACACATATGATGTAATGTCTCTGGAGGATATAATAGTGCTGGAGTGATATATGAGGAGCGGCTGATATCAGTCACATATGATGTAATGTCTCTGGAGGATATAATAGTACTGGAGTGTTATAAGAGGAGCGGCTGATATCAGTCACACATATGATGTAATGTCTCTGGAGGATATAATAGTGCTGGAGTGATATAAGAGGAGCGGCTGATATCAGTCACACATATGATGTAATGTCTCTGGAGGATATAATAGTGCTGGAGTGTTATAAGAGGATCGGGTGATATCAGTCACATATGATGTAATGTCTCTGGAGGATATAATAGTGCTGGAGTGATATAAGAGGAGCGGCTGATATCAGTCACACATATGATGTAATGTCTCTGGAGGATATAATAGTGCTGGAGTGTTATAAGAGGAGCGGCTGATATCAGTCACATGGTGTAATGTCTCTGGAGGATATAATAGTACTGGAGTGATATAAGAGGAGCGGCTGATATCAGTCACACATATGATGTAATGTCTCTGGAGGATATAATAGTGCTGGAGTGATATAAGAGGAGCGGCTGATAGTCACATATGATGTAATGTCTCTGGAGGATATAATAGTACTGGAGTGATATAAGAGGAGCGGCTGATATCAGTCACATATGATGTAATGTCTCTGGAGGATATAATAGTACTGGAGTGATATAAGAGGAGCGGCTGATATCAGTCACACATATGATGTAATGTCTGGAGGATATAATAGTGCTGGAGTGATATAAGAGGAGCGGCTGATATCAGTCACATATGATGTAATGTCTCTGGAGGATATAATAGTACTGGAGTGTTATAAGAGGAGCGGCTGATATCAGTCACATATGATGTAATGTCTCTGGAGGATATAATAGTACTGGAGTGATATAAGAGGAGCGGCTGATATCAGTCACATACAATGTAATGTCTCTGGAGGATATAATAGTACTGGAGTGATATAAGAGGAGCGGCTGATATCAGTCACATATGATGTAATGTCTCTGGAGGATATAATAGTACTGGAGTGATATAAGAGGAGCGGCTGATATCAGTCACATATATGATGTAATGTCTCTGAAGGATATAATAGTACTGGAGTGATATAAGAGGAGCGGCTGATATCAGTCATATATGATGTAATGTCTCTGGAGGATATAATAGTACTGGAGTGATATAAGAGGAGCGGCTGATATCAGTCACACATATGATGTAATGTCTGGGGGATAGAATAGTACTGGAGTGATATAAGAGGAGCGGCTGATATCAGTCACATATGATGTAATGTCTCTGGAGGATATAATAGTGCTGGAGTGATATAAGAGGAGCGGCTGATATCAGTCACACGTATGATGTAATGTCTGGAGGATATAATAGTACTGGAGTGATATAAGAGGAGCGGCTGATATCAGTCACACATATGATGTAATGTCTCTGGAGGATATAATAGTGCTGGAGTGTTATAAGAGGAGCGGCTGATATCAGTCACATATGATGTAATGTCTCTGTAGGATATAATAGTGCTGGAGTGATATAAGAGGAGCGGCTGATATCAGTCACACATATGATGTAATGTCTCTGGAGGATATAATACTACTGGAGTGTTATAAGAGGAGCGGCTGATATCAGTCACATGATGTAATGTCTGGGGGATATAATAGTGCTGGAGTGATATAAGAGGAGCGGCTGATATCAGTCACACATATGATGTAATGTCTCTGGAGGATATAATAGTACTGGAGTGATATAAGAGGAGCGGCTGATATCAGTCACATATGATGTAATGTCTCTGGAGGATATAATAGTACTGGAGTGTTATAAGAGGAGCGGCTGATATCAGTCACATATGATGTAATGTCTGGAGGATATAATAGTACTGGAGTGTTATAAGAGGAGCGGCTGATATCAGTCACACATATGATGTAATGTCTCTGGAGGATATAATAGTACTGGAGTGTTATAAGAGGAGCGGCTGATATCAGTCACATATGATGTAATGTCTGGAGGATATAATAGTACTGGAGTGTTATAAGAGGAGCGGCTGATATCAGTCACACTTATGATGTAATGTCTCTGGAGGATATAATAGTGCTGGACTGATATAAGAGGAGCGGCTGATATCAGTCACACATATGATGTAATGTCTCTGGAGGATATAATAGTGCTGGAGTGATATAAGAGGAGCGGCTGATAGTCACATATGATGTAATGTCTCTGGAGGATATAATAGTACTGGAGTGATATAAGAGGAGCGGCTGATATCAGTCACATATGATGTAATGTCTCTGGAGGATATAATAGTACTGGAGTGATATAAGAGGAGCGGCTGATATCAGTCACACATATGATGTAATGTCTCTGGAGGATATAATAGTACTGGAGTGATATAAGAGGAGCGGCTGATATCAGTCACATATGATGTAATGTCTCTGGAGGATATAATAGTACTGGAGTGATATAAGAGGAGCGGCTGATATCAGTCACACATATGATGTAATGTCTCTGGAGGATATAATAGTACTGGAGTGATATAAGAGGAGCGGCTGATATCAGTCACATATATGATGTAATGTCTCTGGAGGATATAATAGTACTGGAGTGATATATGAGGAGCGGCTGATATCAGTCACACATATGATGTAATGTCTCTGGAGGATATAATAGTACTGGAGTGATATAAGAGGAGCGGCTGATATCAGTCACATATGATGTAATGTCTCTGGAGGATATAATAGTACTGGAGTGATATAAGAGGAGCGGCTGATATCAGTCACATATGATGTAATGTCTCTGGAGGATATAATAGTACTGGAGTGATATAAGAGGAGCGGCTGATATCAGTCACATATGATGTAATGTCTCTGGAGGATATAATAGTACTGGAGTGATATAAGAGGAGCGGCTGATATCAGTCACACATATGATGTAATGTCTCTGGAGGATATAATAGTACTGGAGTGATATAAGAGGAGCGGCTGATATCAGTCACATATATGATGTAATGTCTCTGGAGGATATAATAGTACTGGAGTGATATAAGAGGAGCGGCTGATATCAGTCACATATATGATGTAATGTCTCTGGAGGATATAATAGTACTGGAGTGATATAAGAGGAGCGGCTGATATCAGTCACATATGATGTAATGTCTCTGGAGGATATAATAGTACTGGAGTGATATAAGAGGAGCGGCTGATATCAGTCACACATATGATGTAATGTCTCTGGAGGATATAATAGTACTGGAGTGATATAAGAGGAGCGGCTGATATCAGTCACATATGATGTAATGTCTCTGGAGGATATAATAGTACTGGAGTGATATAAGAGGAGCGGCTGATATCAGTCACACATATGATGTAATGTCTCTGGAGGATATAATAGTACTGGAGTGATATAAGAGGAGCGGCTGATATCAGTCACATATATGATGTAATGTCTCTGGAGGATATAATAGTACTGGAGTGATATATGAGGAGCGGCTGATATCAGTCACACATATGATGTAATGTCTCTGGAGGATATAATAGTACTGGAGTGATATAAGAGGAGCGGCTGATATCAGTCACATATGATGTAATGTCTCTGGAGGATATAATAGTACTGGAGTGATATAAGAGGAGCGGCTGATATCAGTCACATATGATGTAATGTCTCTGGAGGATATAATAGTACTGGAGTGATATAAGAGGAGCGGCTGATATCAGTCACATATGATGTAATGTCTCTGGAGGATATAATAGTACTGGAGTGATATAAGAGGAGCGGCTGATATCAGTCACACATATGATGTAATGTCTCTGGAGGATATAATAGTGCTGGAGTGATATAAGAGGAGCGGCTGATATCAGTCACACATATGATGTAATGTCTCTGGAGGATATAATAGTACTGGAGTGATATAAGAGGAGCGGCTGATATCAGTCACATATATGATGTAATGTCTCTGGAGGATATAATAGTACTGGAGTGATATAAGAGGAGCGGCTGATATCAGTCACATATATGATGTAATGTCTCTGGAGGATATAATAGTACTGGAGTGATATAAGAGGAGCGGCTGATATCAGTCACATATGATGTAATGTCTCTGGAGGATATAATAGTACTGGAGTGATATAAGAGGAGCGGCTGATATCAGTCACATATGATGTAATGTCTCTGGAGGATATAATAGTACTGGAGTGATATAAGAGGAGCGGCTGATATCAGTCACACATATGATGTAATGTCTCTGGAGGATATAATAGTGCTGGAGTGATATAAGAGGAGCGGCTGATATCAGTCACACATATGATGTAATGTCTCTGGAGGATATAATAGTACTGGAGTGATATAAGAGGAGCGGCTGATATCAGTCACATATATGATGTAATGTCTCTGGAGGATATAATAGTACTGGAGTGATATAAGAGGAGCGGCTGATATCAGTCACATATATGATGTAATGTCTCTGGAGGATATAATAGTACTGGAGTGATATAAGAGGAGCGGCTGATATCAGTCACATATGATGTAATGTCTCTGGAGGATATAATAGGAGCGGCTGATATCAGTCACACATATGATGTAATGTCTCTGGAGGATATAATAGTACTGGAGTGATATAAGAGGAGCGGCTGATATCAGTCACATATGATGTAATGTCTCTGGAGGATATAATAGTACTGGAGTGATATAAGAGGAGCGGCTGATATCAGTCACACACATGATGTAATGTCTCTGGAGGAGATAATAGTACTGGAGTGATATAAGAGGAGCGGCTGATATCAGTCACACATATGATGTAATGTCTCTGGAGGAGATAATAGTACTGGAGTGTTATAAGAGGAGCGGCTGATATCAGTCACATCACATATGATGTAATGTCTCTGGAGGATATAATAGTGCTGGAGTGATATAAGAGGAGCGGCTGATATCAGTCACATATGATGTAATGTCTGGAGGATATAATAGTGCTGGAGTGTTATAAGAGGAGCGGCTGATATCAGTCACATATGATGTAATGTCTCTGGAGGATATAATAGTGCTGGAGTGATATAAGAGGAGCGGCTGATATCAGTCACACATATGATGTAATGTCTCTGGAGGAGATAATAGTGCTGGAGTGTTATAAGAGGAGCGGCTGATATCAGTCACACATATGATGTAATGTCTCTGGAGGATATAATAGTGCTGGAGTGATATAAGAGGAGCGGCTGATATCAGTCACATATATGATGTAATGTCTCTGGAGGATATAATAGTACTGGAGTGATATAAGAGGAGCGGCTGATATCAGTCACACATATGATGTAATGTCTCTGGAGGATATAATAGTGCTGGAGTGTTATAGAAGAGGAGCGGCTGATATCAGTCACACATATGATGTAATGTCTCTGGAGGATATAATAGTGCTGCAGTGATATAAGAGGAGCGGCTGATATCAGTCACATATGATGTAATGTCTCTGGAGGATATAATAGTGCTGGAGTGATATAAGAGGAGCGGCTGATATCAGTCACACATATGATGTAATGTCTCTGGAGGATATAATAGTGCTGGAGTGATATAAGAGGAGCGGCTGATATCAGTCACATATGATGTAATGTCTCTGGAGGATATAATAGTGCTGGAGTGATATAAGAGGAGCGGCTGATATCAGTCACATATGATGTAATGTCTCTGGAGGATATAATAGTGCTGGAGTGTTATAAGAGGAGCGGCTGATATCAGTCACATGATGTAATGTCTCTGGAGGATATAATAGTGCTGGAGTGTTATATAAGAGGAGCGGCTGATATCAGTCACACATATGATGTAATGTCTCTGGAGGATATAATAGTGCTGCAGTGATATAAGAGGAGCGGCTGATATCAGTCACACATATGATGTAATGTCTCTGGAGGATATAATAGTGCTGGAGTGATATAAGAGGAGCGGCTGATATCAGTCACATATGATGTAATGTCTCTGGAGGATATAATAGTGCTGGAGTGATATAAGAGGAGCGGCTGATATCAGTCACATATGATGTAATGTCTCTGGAGGATATAATAGTGCTGGAGTGTTATAAGAGGAGCGGCTGATATCAGTCACATATATGATGTAATGTCTCTGGAGGATATAATAGTACTGGAGTGATATAAGAGGAGCGGCTGATATCAGTCACATATGATGTAATGTCTCTGGAGGATATAATAGTACTGGAGTGATATAAGAGGAGCGGCTGATATCAGTCACACATATGATGTAATGTCTCTGGAGGATATAATAGTACTGGAGTGATATAAGAGGAGCGGCTGATATCAGTCACATATATGATGTAATGTCTCTGGAGGATATAATAGTACTGGAGTGATATAAGAGGAGCGGCTGATATCAGTCACATATATGATGTAATGTCTCTGGAGGATATAATAGTACTGGAGTGATATAAGAGGAGCGGCTGATATCAGTCACATATGATGTAATGTCTCTGGAGGATATAATAGTACTGGAGTGATATAAGAGGAGCGGCTGATATCAGTCACACATATGATGTAATGTCTCTGGAGGATATAATAGTACTGGAGTGATATAAGAGGAGCGGCTGATATCAGTCACATATGATGTAATGTCTCTGGAGGATATAATAGTACTGGAGTGATATAAGAGGAGCGGCTGATATCAGTCACACATATGATGTAATGTCTCTGGAGGATATAATAGTACTGGAGTGATATAAGAGGAGCGGCTGATATCAGTCACATATATGATGTAATGTCTCTGGAGGATATAATAGTACTGGAGTGATATAAGAGGAGCGGCTGATATCAGTCACATATGATGTAATGTCTCTGGAGGATATAATAGTACTGGAGTGATATAAGAGGAGCGGCTGATATCAGTCACATATGATGTAATGTCTCTGGAGGATATAATAGTACTGGAGTGATATAAGAGGAGCGGCTGATATCAGTCACATATGATGTAATGTCTCTGGAGGATATAATAGTACTGGAGTGATATAAGAGGAGCGGCTGATATCAGTCACACATATGATGTAATGTCTCTGGAGGATATAATAGTGCTGGAGTGATATAAGAGGAGCGGCTGATATCAGTCACACATATGATGTAATGTCTCTGGAGGATATAATAGTACTGGAGTGATATAAGAGGAGCGGCTGATATCAGTCACATATGATGTAATGTCTCTGGAGGATATAATAGTACTGGAGTGATATAAGAGGAGCGGCTGATATCAGTCACATATGATGTAATGTCTCTGGAGGATATAATAGTACTGGAGTGATATAAGAGGAGCGGCTGATATCAGTCACACATATGATGTAATGTCTCTGGAGGATATAATAGTACTGGAGTGATATAAGAGGAGCGGCTGATATCAGTCACATATATGATGTAATGTCTCTGGAGGATATAATAGTACTGGAGTGATATAAGAGGAGCGGCTGATATCAGTCACATATGATGTAATGTCTCTGGAGGATATAATAGGAGCGGCTGATATCAGTCACACATATGATGTAATGTCTCTGGAGGATATAATAGTACTGGAGTGATATAAGAGGAGCGGCTGATATCAGTCACACACATGATGTAATGTCTCTGGAGGAGATAATAGTACTGGAGTGATATAAGAGGAGCGGCTGATATCAGTCACACATATGATGTAATGTCTCTGGAGGAGATAATAGTACTGGAGTGTTATAAGAGGAGCGGCTGATATCAGTCACATCACATATGATGTAATGTCTCTGGAGGATATAATAGTGCTGGAGTGATATAAGAGGAGCGGCTGATATCAGTCACATATGATGTAATGTCTGGAGGATATAATAGTGCTGGAGTGTTATAAGAGGAGCGGCTGATATCAGTCACATATGATGTAATGTCTCTGGAGGATATAATAGTGCTGGAGTGATATAAGAGGAGCGGCTGATATCAGTCACACATATGATGTAATGTCTCTGGAGGAGATAATAGTGCTGGAGTGTTATAAGAGGAGCGGCTGATATCAGTCACACATATGATGTAATGTCTCTGGAGGATATAATAGTGCTGGAGTGATATAAGAGGAGCGGCTGATATCAGTCACATATATGATGTAATGTCTCTGGAGGATATAATAGTACTGGAGTGATATAAGAGGAGCGGCTGATATCAGTCACACATATGATGTAATGTCTCTGGAGGATATAATAGTGCTGGAGTGTTATATAAGAGGAGCGGCTGATATCAGTCACACATATGATGTAATGTCTCTGGAGGATATAATAGTGCTGCAGTGATATAAGAGGAGCGGCTGATATCAGTCACATATGATGTAATGTCTCTGGAGGATATAATAGTGCTGGAGTGATATAAGAGGAGCGGCTGATATCAGTCACACATATGATGTAATGTCTCTGGAGGATATAATAGTGCTGGAGTGATATAAGAGGAGCGGCTGATATCAGTCACATATGATGTAATGTCTCTGGAGGATATAATAGTGCTGGAGTGATATAAGAGGAGCGGCTGATATCAGTCACATATGATGTAATGTCTCTGGAGGATATAATAGTGCTGGAGTGTTATAAGAGGAGCGGCTGATATCAGTCACATGATGTAATGTCTCTGGAGGATATAATAGTGCTGGAGTGTTATATAAGAGGAGCGGCTGATATCAGTCACACATATGATGTAATGTCTCTGGAGGATATAATAGTGCTGCAGTGATATAAGAGGAGCAGCTGATATCAGTCACACATATGATGTAATGTCTCTGGAGGATATAATAGTGCTGGAGTGATATAAGAGGAGCGGCTGATATCAGTCACATATGATGTAATGTCTCTGGAGGATATAATAGTGCTGGAGTGATATAAGAGGAGCGGCTGATATCAGTCACATATGATGTAATGTCTCTGGAGGATATAATAGTGCTGGAGTGTTATAAGAGGAGCGGCTGATATCAGTCACATATATGATGTAATGTCTCTGGAGGATATAATAGTACTGGAGTGATATAAGAGGAGCGGCTGATATCAGTCACATATGATGTAATGTCTGGAGGATATAATAGTACTGGAGTGATATAAGAGGAGCGGCTGTTGTCAGCCACAAATATACATTTATTCACCTGTTGTACAATAAGCCTCTCTCTCTCTGGTCTGAACTGGCTGATAACAGGGAGCAATAGTCTGCATTCATGTACACAGAAGATGAATACAATCCAGAATGCAGGGTCCGTCATATAACCCACATCAATATTTATCCCAGAAAGGAGACCCCCGCAACCAGGGACAGATCAAGCAGCAAAATCTCCAAGGAGACGCAATAAGGATGAACCCGCCGGCGCCCGGCACCATTCACACTGATCATTAAGTGAAGGCCGCGGCGAGGAGACCTGGAGGATATAACGAAGGTTCGGGCAAGTTCAGGCAGAAAATGAGTAATTGACAAATAGGACGGCTGACTTTTTTTTTTTTTACAGACAGACGAAGGAGCAGCGCGCCAATTATATCCCGGCCATAATCGTGTCAGGAAATGGCGCTTCAACACTACAAGTGAACGGGATTCTCAGGCGCTCTCATGAAGGCCTTCCGGGCAGACATCCTATAGACGGCTCTTTTAACAGCAGCGTTACGTAGTTCAGACGCGCTGCTCGCATTTCCTGCCTGTGGGGACGACTCTCAACTGTCAGGAATAGCAGATCTCCAAGACTGAAGCTGCTGCGGAACTACAAACGACGCAGGGGGGGGGGGATCTTAAAAAGGGAACCCGAAACTTCTAAGACTCGCCCTAAGATGTTCCATCAAAGCTCAACTGGCGAGTCAAAAGCGCAATT
This sequence comes from Rhinoderma darwinii, assembly GCF_050947455.1. Taxonomy (NCBI): domain Eukaryota; kingdom Metazoa; phylum Chordata; class Amphibia; order Anura; family Rhinodermatidae; genus Rhinoderma; species Rhinoderma darwinii. The sequence goes on from NC_134694.1 coordinate 4,137,877, forward strand.
GTTTCCTCATAAATTCCTATTAAATGTGTCTTAAAAGGGGTAAGTGGGACAGTATCTTATTCGTGAATTCTGGGGTAATAGAGGGGGGTCTTCTATTCAAGGGACCCTCATCTCCTGGTCAGAGTGGAGAGCGGTTACATAGAGCATCTCCGGAGGACTTGTCCTGTATTACACAGACAACACATTGATATAAATGGACACATTGTAATACTTAATTTCTCCAGTGGTGGCGCTGCAGAGAAACTGAACACTTACTACTAGGTTTCCCAGGAGATCACAGACGATCACTTAGTGATCAGTTTATTATTGAGGAACCCTACTAACAATTAAGGATTGTCCAAAGCGGGGAACCTTCTAATACGTCACAGATACATCGAAGAAAATAACATTGTGACGTCTGAGATCTTTGCCTAACATGGATTTCCAGAATGAACTGAAATCGGACATGAAATTGTAGGTAAATGCCTATTCTATGGGGATGTTGGGTCAGATGGGAACAGAAATCTCTGAGTAGTGTCAAAGGCGTCTGTAAAGTCCTTCATTCTAGATATCAGTGGTGCTCCAAAGTCACAACCTTCACCAACATCATCATCTCATGTGCCTATAATCAGAATATCATTGTGACTGGATTTCCTCTTTAGGTCCAGTTCACACAGGTTTTTTTTGCATGCAGGAAAAACCTGCCTCAAAATTCCTTCGGGAATTTGGAGGAAGATTTTGCCTTGCCTGCACTTTCTTGGCCATGTTTTTCGCCCCCGGCCACTGAGCATGGGAGGTCAGAGACGGAAACGCGGGAAGAAAGAGCATGTCACGTCTTTTTTTCCGCTCGTGGGAGAAAAAAAAAAAAACACGTCCGACTCTCTTCTAAATCAATGGGAGGCGGTTTCTGCGTCAAAAACGGCTCCAAAAAACTCTGCGTGAACTGGGTCTTAAAGGGAACCGGTCACCAGAATTTCAATTTCACTTAAGGCAATACAGAGTGGGTGAAAAAAAACATTTTAATGTAACCTATAATTATCTTGTAAGTAGCGCTGTACATTTAGCCTTCCGTTTTTTTCCGTATGCTAATGAGCGAAAGTCATATCTTCATTCCTCAAGCCTTTTCAAGTCAACCCCGCCTCCTTTCTTTTGATTGACAGCTCCTCACCTCCCATCAGCACACACGAAATCCTGCAATTGCGCATCGGTGTCCTGTTCTGGTGCGTGCGCACAAAGGGACACCACAGCGGCGAATGTGGAGTAACTAGATTTGAGGCCGGACGAAGCAGAGATGGGTGTCGGACCATATATGACGGGCACACGAGCGCCATCTCAGACGAGACTTTGCCATTCAGGGCGGGCCAGTTATTGGCGGTGGGCGGGCATAAGAGGAGGAAGGAACGAGACTGACTATTACCATAAAGGGCGCAAAATGTTTGCAGACCGTTATTTACGGTCGGAGGAGGAGTTTAGGGGAGCGGATAACGAGAATGAACTTGTGACCGCAGCGGCCGGTGAGGGGGGAGGAGAGATCAATAGGTGAAATGCCGGTGACCGGTTTAAGGGCAATTATTCCAAAAACTAAAATACGGAAAGTTTACAGTGCGATATGAGATGGAGAGACGTAAATAATGTTATCCTGCTACAACGGCCAATTATACCCGGATCTCACCCAAGAGGACCTTGCTTTCATCTGGGATGGTCACCAGGGTCTTTAGATCAGCAATGGCGCCGAGGCAAATCAAACTCCCGTATTCCCAAACTGTCCAGTACTCTGGGGTGTAAACCATTGAGGCCAACCAATGAAATCGTCCAATTCCTGCTCATGGGCGGAGCCATCAGAAAACCCTCCTGCTCATTCTAACCGTATGGCCAAAGAAGGTCAAAAAGGGCAATTTGCTAATATTTTTGATTTATTTTTAATTGGGCGCAAAAGTTGTAAAATGTTCAGAAAACGGATTTGACGAATATTCACTGGCAGTGTATGGAGAGATATTACATAGGGAACAAATCTCACCTAAAGTTTGAATTTCTTCCCCCCCCCCGATGAGAAATCTCTAAACTGAAAAACAAAAGGGAACCGAGGAGCTTTGAGAAGACGACCGTCTCGAGGCTTCGATCTACGGCGCTCGGAATCTGCAATGAGAGCAATATAAAGAGAGCGCTCAGGAATTAATGGAGAGACAGCTTGGCACAATTCACACTCTGGAATGTTCCTTTTGCTTCGTCTCCGAGCTAGTCTAGATGCGGCACATTAAAAAAGATGGCAGTAAGATCAGCCGCTTCATAGGCAGCCGGATACCGGCGGTTTAAAAATAAGATATCTGCACTGGAGAAGGGATCAGGGTGAAATCTTACATAAGATCCTACATCAAGGGTCCATATTTTTGGGAAGTTTGGCGAGTAGTGTGAGGTGTCAGTATTTGTAGTGTGGCGCAGATGTAGTAGAGCCGTAGGTGTCATTTTTTTGTTTCTTATAAACTTCCCTGCGATCCTAAAGAAAATGAACTGTGTCGAGTGACAAATTCAGCTCTGCTACATACATATAATGTAGTTTGGCTGCGTTTCATGTGAGAGAAATCAGAAGCCTGTCAGGTTTGGGGGGAATGTATCACATTTTAATTTTATGTAGAAGAGGAATGTGTTTATTATTATTATTTTTTAAACATTTTGTAACTATTTTTTTTTTAAATTCCATCCTGTATTGTCTGTCTAGAAAGTGCAGCCAAGTGTGCGCTTTATGGCAGCTGCAATGAATGGGAGTTAATGGACAGAAAAGTGTCCATAGACTGATAGGGTCTCCAGAAAAAGATGGAGTACTGCCCCTACCCCAAAGACCAGGGAGCTGCCTACAAACCTTATCTGTATTTATAATGTTACTATCTTGCCTTATCCAGACCTAATATCTGACTCTGCCCCAGCCTGGAAAGCAAAAATGAAAAGTGAGCTGCCAAAAACAGGAAACATCAGCCTATTGTGTGTTCTCTCAAGGTCCGTGTGAAAAACGGAAATATTTTTTCATATATGGTTAGTCACATTACCTTTTTTATAATGGTATGAAAAAATCTTGTATATACACACACACACACACACACACACACACATATATATACACACACACACATATATATATATATACACACACACACATATATATATATACACACACACACATATATATATATACACACACACATATATATATATATATACACACACACACACACATATATACATATACACACACACACATATACATATACACACACACACATATATATATACACACACACACACACATATATATATATACACACACACAAATATATATACACACACACACACACACACATATATATATATATATATACACACACACACACATATACATATACACACACACACATATATATATACACACACACACACATATATATACACACACACACACATATATACATATACACACACACACATATATATATACACACACACACACACACACACACACACATATATACACACACATATATATACACACACACACATATATATACACACACACACACACACACAAACATTTTTTTCTGTACAAAAAAAGAATTAAAAAAAAAGAGATAAAAAGAACACACACTTCCTGCGTTCAACAGGAAGATCTCTGATGACGACGTGCCTTGAATGATATTATGTTTGTAGGAAAGATAAAAAAAAATTATATTTATAGTTCTATAATGTGGTAATAATAAACACTATAATACAGTAATAAACTAGAAACAACAAATGTAACTTAATAAAATGTAATAAAACACCACACTTAAAAAATAATATCACAGTAAATCATCAAGTAATAATACAATGAGGTTGTAGTAATAAACACAAAAATAACCCAAATATTACAAAAAATATATAAATTGTAAGGAAAAACAAAATACTAAATGTTCTCATAAAAACAAAAATCTAAAATAATCAGAATACAAAATCACAAAAAATGAAACTATATAATACATTTCAATATAAAATATAAGTATTATAAAATACAACTAATTCTAATGAAAAAAGATTAAATATAATAAAAAAAATATAAAAATATAAAATGATCTAAAAGATTGTAAAAAAAAAAACACAAAAATATAAAATAAAAAAAATGTAGAATATAAAAAGATATATTTTATAAGATCTGAAATAATATAAGATGACTGGCATAATGCAAGTTATTATGGAATATTTCTATTATTTCTATTATTAGGACAGAACACCCTCCGCTCCCACCAATCAGGACGAAGGGCCTAAAATCTATATAAAAAACCTTTAAAAAAAAAGTAAAAACTGCTAAAAAAAAAAAAAAAAAAAAAAGAAGAAGAAAGGTCAGAGTTAATGGGATTCTGTCTGAGCGGATCTATTCATTATTTAAGCAGCAGACCCTGTATTCAAGCAGAGGCGGATTTCATCTCAAGGTAAAATTTCCAGGTCGCGTCTCGCTGCCGACGAGCGCGCGGTGGGAATCTGCATAACAAAACATTCCTCAAAACTATCCGTTATTATGTAAGCCCCGACCGAAGACGCCGCGTCCTTTTTATCGCATGATGAATAATGAAATACTTTGGCGTTGGGCGAGTACAGACCCCTCCCAACCTCGCGCCGCTGCCTCCATGTTTTGACTGGATTATTACCGTGTGGATTTGCATGTTGAGAACCGTACAAGAGATTCAGGAATATCCCGGGAACGGAATACAACATTGTTCTGCCGCTTCACCGCATGATGGATATGAATATTGCAGCGTTACTCCACCAGATAAATCGGCGAGGGGAGAGGAGATCTCGAGAAGCAGAGAGCCGCAAGGACTGTGCGCCATTTCTTATATGCCGGTCACAGAAGCAACGTGAAACCGGAAAACCCAATTGGGGAGGGGGGTCGGCGGCCAATTTCATCGTCTCTTGTTAAGTTTCCCTCTTAGCTACTTAAAGGGGTATACTTTCTTAAATAGGGGCGCAACTTTGACGCCATTGTTCCTCTCCGCAGCGTAACCTGGACAAGACGTGTACTCTGTTACATAAGGGAGAACATTATATATATAGTCCCCAAAGGAGACCTTCCTCTACTGGTCACATGCACATTTGTAGCCAATTACATGGCAAGAAAGGAGAAATGGTTACAAAGCAATCCCTACTGATCATAAAAGATCTATAAAAGTGACGCTGCTATTTAAAGGGCATGTCCTGTTCGGTGAATAAAAATCGATATCAGTTAATACCGCAGAGTAGATCTTACAGGCTGTATTTTACGACACTGCCATAATAAAAGACTCCAGCTTCACTGCATTATAAATATAAAGTAGGCTTTTCCTTTCCCCCATGCTTTATACTACAGCTCTGATCCAGGAGAACAGAATTCTGCTCTGAAATAAGACTAGCCACGTTGTCTTTAGTAGCGAACCTTCTGTCTCATCAAAGTCTCAGGCTACTACTCTGTCCCTCCCCCATGCTTTACATTGCATCTCCGCTTGTTCACGATACCAGCTGTGTAGAAGCGCAAGCTCAGACATGTTGTGACAGCGGATTTCCCTGACAGCGAGGACACAATTATAATCTACAAGCAAGTAAATCCTCACTCATAAAAAAAAAAAATCAAAAGTAGATTATCTGGTAACTACGGCGGAAAGTCTGAGGGGAGGAGCCTCAGTAAGTGGGAGGAGCCTGTAGATCTATAAACCGTAAGTTTATATTTATAACATTATATAGAAAAGTAGAAACGCAAAGCAAGTCCGAAATGATGCAGAAACGTTTGCGTTCTTCCTTACATCATATATGATCACACATGGACGAAAACTCGCGCTCGCCTGACGATTCTATTAAAAAGCGCAATTTATATTGTTTTAAAACTAAAGCAGCTGAGATCTGAATCCCTGGCGTCAGGATATCTCCTCTCCCTCGGGGAACGGATGCATTATTTAACAGATGCCAGGGCCTAATCGGCAGCGCCGCGTTATACATGCATTTGGCGTACGCACTTCTGTTTTTTAGGCCCTTGTTTCTGCTCATTAAAATAGTTTTCTTCCCCCCGTTAATGAGGGAGAGTTTTTCTTCTCACAGACAAATGCGGCTCGTCTTTTTTGAAGGCGACGCGGAGCGCGCTGCCCCTGGTTTCATCCTGATAGAAGAAAGCCGGCGGGAAAAAAATAAAAAATTACGCGACTTTAATTGATTAAAGTAAAACTCTGCGGTAATGAGGCCGGTTTGGGGAATGTTTGTCGTTCAAACAACGTTTGATCCGCTAACAGGGAGGTAAATTCTCAACATGGACAAGCGGCGCAGTTGGCGCGGGTCTCCGGTTTACTTACTTCCCTCCGCACTTTGTTCTTCTCCCAGATTTCGCGGCTTTCAATTAACAAGTAACCGGGGCGAGCAGGAGAGATGCGGCCTGTTTTCTGCTCCAATTAGATGACCATTAGGCAGACTTTGCCGAGCGGCGGGAGGAGACCGCAGGCGGTATTGCCGTACACTGAACACCCGCAGGGTCAGACAATAATGGACCGGCAGAAACATTCGCCAGGCAAAACAAAAAAAAATGAAAACTTCTAGGGTAACCCCCGAGCCGCGGATGCCGTCAGACACAATCCTTTTGTTTTAAACGAAATAAAAAAAGCTTAAAAGTAGAACGCCGAAGTAAAAAAACAAAGTATAAAATACAAAATCTTCAAATATTCAACCCGAAACCTAAGGACTATTTATAGGACCGTAAGATGAGAAATGTTAGGAACCAGCAGCCGGAACCGGACCAGAGCGCAACCACGTAAGACGTGAAGTCCATACACGCCAATATCGGGAGAGTCCCTTAAACACGGTATTAAGAAGGTTCCTGACTTTTGACTCACCGGGCTACAAACAACCTGAGAATGCAATGAGGAAAAATACATCCAGGGTCCGACTTATAAGCGGTCGTCACCCTCAACCCCACAATCGTCTCCAATCAGCCTGGTATTCCTCATGAAGTCCTGGCACAGTCCACAATAATTGCACCGGAGCGTTCATTGTATTTCCAGCATTAATAATCTCAAAGTATCAGCTTCACTTTACAGTCAAGAAAAGGTTGGTAAAGAAGAACAATTCGTCATACGTATGGCATGTGGCAGTGCCCCTTATACTAGTCCAAATTACATGAAGTATGTGATGAACCGAGCGATAACCTATTAATGGCCACCCTGACCCCAACAAAGCAGATGAAAAGTATGAAGAAGTCTTCTAGAAAGAAGAAAAGAATCAAACGCAGGCAGAATATATATAGACATGAACTACTATAATACTGCTCCTATATACAAGAATATAACTACTATAATACTGCTCCTATATACAAGAATATAACTACTATAATACTGCCCCTATATACAAGAATATAACTACTATAATACTGCTCCCTATATACAAGAATATAACTACTATAATACTGCACCTATATACAAGAATATAACTACTATAATACTGCTCCTATATACAAGAATATAACTACTATAATACTGCCCCCTATATACAAGAATATAACTACTATAATACTGCTCCCTATATACAAGAATATAACTACTATAATACTGCTCATATATACAAGAATATAACTACTATAATACTGCTCATATATACAAGAATATAACTACTATAATACTGCCCCCTATATACAAGAATATAACTACTATAATACTGCCCCCTATATACAAGAATATAACTACTATAATACTGCTCCTATATACAATAATATAACTACTATAATACTGCCCCTACATACAAGAATATAACTACTATAATACTGCTCCTATATACAAGAATATAACTAATATAATACTGCCCCTATATACAAGAATATAACTACTATAATACTGCCCCCTATATACAAGAATATAACTACTATAATATTGCCCCCTATATACAAGAATATAACTACTATAATACTGCCCCTATATACAAGAATATAACTACTATAATACTGCCCCTATATACAAGAATATAACTACTATAATACTGCTCCTATATACAAGAATATAACTACTATAATACTGCCCCCTATATACAAGAATATAACTACTATAATACTACTCCTATATACAAGAATATAACTACTATAATACTGCCCCTATATACAAGAATATAACTACTATAATACTACTCCTATATACAAGAATACAACTACTATAATACTGCTCCCTATATACAAGAATATAACTACTATAATACTGCCCCCTATATACAAGAATATAACTACTATAATACTGCCCCTATATACAAGAATATAACTACTATAATACTGCTCCTATATACAAGAATATAACTACTATAATACTGCCTCTATATACAAGATTATAACTACTATAATACTGCCCCCTATATACAAGAATATAACTACTATAATACCGCTCCTATATACAAGAATATAACTACTATAATACTGCCCCTATATACAAGAATATAACTACTATAATACTGCCCCTATATACAAGAATATAACTATTATAATACTGCCCCCTATATACAAGAATATAACTACTATAATACTGCCCCCTATATACAAGAATATAACTACTATAATACTGCCCCCTATATACAAGAATATAACTACTATAATACTGCCCCTATATACAAGAATATAACTACTATAATACTGCCCCCTGTATACAAGAATATAACTACTATAATACCGCTCCTATATACAAGAATATAACTACTATAATACTGCCCCCTATATACAAGAATATAACTACTATAATACTGCCCCCTATATACAAGAATATAACTACTATAATACTGCCCCTATATACAAGAATATAACTACTATAATACTGCCCCCTGTATACAAGAATATAACTACTATAATACCGCTCCTATATACAAGAATATAACTACTATAATACTGCCCCCTATATACAAGAATATAACTACTATAATACCGCTCCTATATACAAGAATATAACTACTATAATACTGCCCCTATATACAAGAATATAACTACTATAATACTGCCCCTATATACAAGAATATAACTACTATAATACTGCTCCTATATACAAGAATATAACTACTATAATACTGCTCCTATATACAAGAATATAACTACTATAATACTGCCCCTATATACCAGAATATAACTACTATAATACTGCCCCTATATACAAGAATATAACTACTATGATACTGTCCCTATATACAAGAATATAACTACTATAATACTGCCCCCTGTATACAAGAATATAACTACTATAATACTGCCCCTATATACAAGAATATAACTACTATAATACTGCTCCTATACACAGGAATATAACTACTATAATACTGCCCACTATATACAAGAATATAACTACTATAATACTGCCCCCTATATACAAGAATATAACTACTATAATACTGGTCCTATATACAAGAATATAACTACTATAATACTGCTCCTATATACAAGAATATAACTACTATAATACTGCCCCTATATACAAGAATATAACTACTATAATACTGCCTCCTATATACAAGAATATAACTACTATGATACTGTCCCTATATACAAGAATATAACTACTATAATACTACCTCCTATATACAAGAATATAACTACTATAATACTGCTCCCTATATACAAGAATATAACTACTATAATACTGCTCCCTATATTCAAGAATATAACTACTATAATACTGTCCTCCATATACAAGAATATAACTACTATAATACTGCCTCCTATATACAAGAATATAACTACTATAATGCTGCCCCCTATGTACAAGAATATAACTACTATAATACTGCCCCCTATATACAAGAATATAACTACTATAATACTGCTCCCTATATTCAAGAATATAACTACTATAATACTGTCCTCCATATACAAGAATATAACTACTATAATACTGCCTCCTATATACAAGAATATAACTACTATAATGCTGCCCCCTATGTACAAGAATATAACTACTATAATGCTGCCTCCTATATACAATATAACTACTATAATACTGCCTCCTATATACAATATAACTACTATAATACTGCCCCTATATACAAGAATATAACTACTATAATACTGCCCCCTATGTACAAGAATATAACTACTATAATACTGCCCCCTATATACAAGAATATAACTACTATAATACTGCCCCCTATATACAAGAATATAACTACTATAATACTGACTCTATATACAAGAATATAACTACTATAATACTGCCTCTATATACAAGAATATAACTACTATAATACTGCTCCTATATGCAAGAATATAACTACTATAATACTGCCCCCTATATACAAGAATATAACTACTATAATACTGCTCCTATATACAAGAATATAACTACTATAATACTGCCTCCTATATACAAGAATATAACTACTATAATACCGCTCCTATATACAAGAATATAACTACTATAATACTGCCCCTATATACAAGAATATAACTACTATAATATTGCCCCCTATATACAAGAATATAACTACTATAATACTGCCCCCTATATACAAGAATATAACTACTATAATACCGCTCCTATATACA